>NC_057933.1:81339134-81396634 GCF_018555375.3 Anguilla rostrata | reverse complement strand
ACTTTGCACGCTCGCGCCGTCAAATAACCTTTCTCAATTAACCCCGTAATTTCACTGACAAAGCGTTCATTACAGGCATTTAGCAGACGCTCTTATCCAGAGCGACTTGCGCAACTTTTTATTTTTTACATTGTATCCATTCATACAGCTGGATATATACTGAAGCAATGCAGGTTAAGTACCTTGCTCAAGGGTACAACGGCAGTGTCCTACCCAGGAATCGAACCTGTGACCTTTCGGTTACAAGCCCAGTTTCTTATTCACTGTGCTACACTGCCGCCCTAAGGAGGCAATTCTTTCATAAATATGGTTCATTTTGGTTAGTGACGTGTTCTTTTGAATATTTGCTTTTTTTCCCCCCCTCCAATTGTACTGGCCGCTCACAGGTTAAAGTATTCTAAATGTATATTTGACCCAGGTCTGATTGAAGCTTCTGGCGCTGTTGTTAGTGATTGGCTCTCTCCCCTATTACGAGCCTCAACGAGGCCCCCTGCTGGCCACAGCCGGGGCTGCAGAAGGTCAAATCGGCTTGCGGATAATTCACGAAACTCAGCTTTCCCACGGCACAAGAACGCCGCTAAAAATGCTTCGGTCTGGGGAAATATGTGCCGGAAATATGTGGATCGCGGTCCTGTCGTCTTTCCAGAGCCGTGGAAGTGGGAGAAAAACAGCCGAGATACAAAAAGAAAAAAGAAAGAGACGGTGTTTTTATGCATTTCTTTAGCGGGAAGTGCAGCGCTAGCCGTCGTGTGGTGGCGGCGGCGCGCTTGTGTTGCCGTGGCAGCGGCGAGCGCTACCTGGCGGCGGGTTAATGGGGCTCATTTTCGGTCCTCCTCAGACCCTAAACAAGAGCAGCGCACGGGGCGAGTGCTACGTGGTGGACTCTGAGGTCATCACCTCCGGCATCCCGTACCAGGACTACTTCTACACCGTCCACCGGTACTGCCTCACCGCCGTCAACCGCCACAAGAGCCGGCTCAGGTGAGCTCGCCCACCCGCCAAAAAACACCCTGCCACGTGTTCATCAAAGCTTTTAGCTGCTGGAAGTTACTTTGTTTGGTTTATCTCCCTCTGTCTCTCCCCCCATCACTCACTCTGTCTCTCCCTCTGTCTCTCCCTCCATCACTCCCTCTGTCTCTCCCCCCATCACTCACTCTCTCTCTCCCCCATCACTCCCTCTGTCTCTCCCCCCATCACTCACTCTGTCTCTCCCCCATCACTCACTCTGTCTCTCCCCCTGTCTCTCCCCCCATCACTCACTCTCTCTCTCCCCCTGTCTCTCCCCATCACTCACTCTGTCTCTCCCTCCATCCCTCACTTTGTCTCTCCCTCCATCACTCACTCTGTCTCTCCCCCCATCACTCACTCTGTCTCTCCCCCCATCTCTCACTCTGTCTCTCCCCCCATCACTCACTCTGTCTCTCCCCCATCACTCCCTCTGTCTCTCCCGCATCACTCACTCTGTCTCTCCCTCCACCCCTCCCTCTGTCTCTCCCTCCACCCCTCCCTCTGTCTCTCCCTCCACCCCTCACTCTGTCTCTCCCCACATCCCTCACTCCGTCTCTCCCTCCACCCCTCCCTCCGTCTCTCCCTCCACCCCTCCCTCCGTCTCTCCCTCCATCCCTCCCTCCGTCTCTCCCCCCATCCCTCACTCTGTCTCTCCCTCCATCTCTCCCTCCGTCTCTCCCCATCCCTCCCTCCGTCTCTCCCCCATCCCTCACTCCGTCTCTCCCTCCGTCTCTCCCCTCATCCCTCCCTCTGTCTCTCCCCCATCCCTCCCTCCGTCTCTCTCCCCATCCCTTCCTCCACCCTCCCTCCGTCTCTCCCTCCATCCCTCCCTCCATCTCTCCCTCCACCCCTCCCTCCGTCTCTCCCCCCATCCCTTCCTCTGTCTCTCCCTCCACCCCTCCCTCCGTCTCTCTCCCTCCCGTCCCTCAGGGTGTCCTCGGACATCTGCTACCGGAAGCAGCCGTGGAGCCTGGTGAAGGCCCTGATAGAGAAGAACACCTGGAGCGGCATCGAGGAGTACTACAGGCACATGGGTGAGCGGCGTGGGACACGTGCGCTGTCCGCTTCTGTCCGGTTCTGACCGGTTCTGTCCGGTTCTCTTCTCTCTCTGCATGCGGGGCTGTGGGCTCTGTCCGGTTCTGTCCGGTTCTCTTCTCTCTCTGCATGCGGGGCTGTGGGCTCTGTCTGGTTCTCTCTGCATGCGGGGCTGTGGGCCCTGTGCGGTTCTGTCCGGTTCTGCCCGGCTCTGTTCTCTCTGAGCTGTGGGCTCTGTCCGGTTCTGTCTGGTTCTGTCCGGTTCTGCCCGGCTCTGTTCTCTCTGAGCTGTGGGCTCTCCTGTGGCCCTGCGGGGCCTGGTCGGCCCCGGCTCTCGTGTCTCCAGGGCCCCGGGGCCCGCTGGAGTCCGTTTTCTGTCCTTCTGCGTGGGCGCAGGGATTATCACCTCCCCGCTTACTTTCCTCTCCTCTTTCTCTCCCCTGCTTTCCCCCTCCTCCCCCGTTTATTTTGGGAACGTCTGGCACAACACGTTTGTTTACTGCTTGTGTAATGTCCTCCTCTTTCTCTACCCCTCCCCCTCTGCCTTTCTTTCTCCTTTCCCCATCTTACACTCTCTCTCCCTCTCCCTCTCTGTTACACTCCCTCGCTTTCCCTCTCTCACACTCTCTACCACTTACCCTCCCTTTCTCACACTCTGTCACTCTCTCTTCCTGTATCTCACATACATTCTCACTCTCCCTCTCTCTCTCCCCCTCTCCCTCTCTCTCTCACTCTCTATCTCTCCCGCTCTCTTTCTCCCTTTGTCCCTCTGTCTCCCCCTCTCCCTCTCTCGCTCACTCTCTATCTCCCCCTCTCTCTCTCCCTCTGTCCTTCTCTCCCCCTCTCCCTCTCTCTCTCACTCTCTATCTCTCCCTCTGTCCCTCTCTCTCCCCCTCTGTCTCTCTCTCTCTCTTTCCCTCTCTCCCTCCCTCTCTCTCAGAAATGGAGGTGTGCAAGCTGGAGACCCTGCTGCAGTCGGAGGTGTCGGTGGTGGGGGCGGGAGAGGGGGGCGCAGCCGACGCAGCCAAGACCCCGCCCGGCCTGCGCAGACGCAAACGCAACTGCTCCCGGCGGGGGGGAGAGAGAGAGAGGGAGGGAGGGGTCGGCGCGGGCGAGCGGGGCGGAGGAGGCCCCGGGGAGGACAGAGAGAGGAGGGAGGCGGGTGAGTCCCCGGACGCAGCCGAAAGCGGGAGAGCGAGGGGGGGGGTCCATCTGCAGGCAGATATCTCTAGTGACCTCTAGTGGCCAGATGCAGAATGGCACATTTTAGGGTCTTGAGTATGTGTGGGTATATACACATTTAGGGGACGTATTGTGACTTGGAACGTAAATTTGCATATAGTGTGCAGGTGTGCATTTAATGCTCAAGTGTGCAGGGATTTCAAAACAGTTGGGACACACTGTTTGCACTCTGGTATTTATTTCCAGTCATGTACTGTAGCCACACTACTGTTAATAGCTAGTAACAGCTGTGCAGTGATGTGGGCTTGCTAACTACAGGCAGATGAATCGAGCTTGCTAACATTGTGTTCACATTAACAATATAATCATGATGCTACCATATGAATCAAATATCTCTGCATTCATCTCTCTTTTGGCTGCTCAGGGGCTCAGTACCTGAAGCTGGGAGATCGATCCCGGGGGGGCGGCGGCATCTCCACCATCCTGCTCATCGTCAGCTTCATGTGAGTCCAGCCGTCTGCCACGGGGAGGCCACTTATACAGTATAGTGCTGTATTTATACAGCGCAGTGCTGTATTTATACTGTGCAGTGCTGTATTTATACTGTACAGTGCTGTATTTATACTGTACAGTGCTGTATTTAAATTGGGCAGTGCTGTATTTATACAGTACAGTGCTGTATTTATAGTGGGCAGTGCTGTATTTATACTGGGCAGTGCTGTATTTATACTGTACAGTGTTGTATTTATACTGGGCAGTGCTGTATTTATACTGTACAGTGTTGTATTTATACTGGGCAGTGCTGTATTTATACTGTACAGTGCTGTATTTATACTGGGCAGTGCTGTATTTAAGCTGTACAGTGCTGTATTTATACTGGGCAGTGCTGTATTTATACAGTACAGTGCTGTATTTATACTGGGCAGTGCTGTATTTATACTGTACAGTGCTGTATTTATACTGGACAGTGCTGTATTTATACAGTACAGTGCTGTATTTATGGTGGGCAGTGCTGTATTTATGCTGGGCAGTGCTGTATTTATATTGTACAGTGTTGTATTTATACTGGGCAGTGCTGTATTTATACTGTACAGTGTTGTATTTATACTGGGCAGTGCTGTATTTATACTGTACAGTGCTGTATTTATACTGGACAGTGCTGTATTTATACAGTACAGTGCTGTATTTATGGTGGGCAGTGCTGTATTTATGCTGGGCAGTGCTGTATTTATACTGTACAGTGTTGTATTTATACGGGGCAGTGCTGTATTTATACTGTACAGTGTTGTATTTATACTGGGCAGTGCTCTATTTATACGGTACAGTGCTGTATTTATACTGTACAGTGCTGTATTTATACTGGGCAGTGCTGTATTTATACCGTACAGTGCTGTATTTATATTGTACAGTGCTGTATTTATACTGGGCAGTGCTGTATTTATACTGTACAGTGCTGTATTTATACTGTACAGTGCTGTATTTATACTGGGCAGTGCTGTATTTATACTGTACAGTGCTGTATTTATACTGTACAGTGCTGTATTTATGCTGGGCAGTGCTGTATTTATGCTGGGCAGTGCTGTATTTATACGGTACAGTGCTGTATTTGTACTGGGCAGTGCTGTATTTATACAGTACAGTGCTGTATTTATACTGGACAGTGCTGTATTTATATTGTACAGTGCTGTATTTATACTGGGCAGTGCTGTATTTATGCAGTACAGTGCTGTATTTATACGGTACAGTGCTGTAAAAGGGTAGCGTTCTTGCTCTGTCTCTCTTCTTTCACTGCACTGTGTGTGTTCTCTATGGCCAGACTGGGCTGATGCTCCCCTGCTGCTTACTAACCTCATCCTCAGGTTTCTGACTCCTCCTCCCTCTCTGTCTCCTTCTTTCCTCAACTCTCGCCTGTCCGTAGGATCTGTGTCAGGTACTGTATCTCCTGTGTGTGTGTGTACACTCGTGCGTGCGTGTGCGCGAGTACGTGCGTGTACACTTGCGCATCACGTGTGTGTGTGTGTGTACACGTGCTTGCGTGTGTGTGCGCGAGTACGTGCGTGCGTGTGTGTATATGTACAGTTGCACGTCACACACGAGTGTGTGTGTGTGTGTACACTCGTGCGTACGTGTACACTTGCGCATCACGTGTGTGTGTGTGTGTGTGTGCAGAAGCTGAGGGCTTGACTTGCTGGGTTAAATTAACTGAAGCTGAATGAGCCGTTGGGTAGAGCTGAGCTTCACTGGGTAGTGAGCTGTGTGCCTCATACTGCAGCTGCTCTGAACAGCACTAATGAGCAGTCTTTATCTTTACACTTTATCTAAACCTTTCTCTTTGTCTTCTTTTTCCCTTTCCTTTCTCCATCCCTCATATATCATAATTCCTGCTTATATATCATTCCATTCATGCATTTCACCCCCCTCTCCCTCCCTCTCTCTCCTCCTCCTCCTCTCTCTCTCCCCCCTCTCTATCTCTCTCACACTCTCCCTCATACACTCTCTCTCTCATATCTCATTCCATATCTCCCATTTCACCCTTCCTCCCTTCTCCTCCCCCCTCCTCCTTCCCCACTCTTCTCCCGTCCTCTCCCTGCCCCTTCCAGTCGTTGCTGTAGCGTAAATGCTGTCTCTACACTTGGCTCTGAGCGAGCAGCACACACCCTGGAGACGTGGCACTCCTACTCCCTCTCAGACAGGTAGGAGCGCTGCTGTACAGAGCATGTTCACTACACTATACTCCCAATGTTCACTACACTATACTCCCAATGTTCACTACACTATACTCCCAATGTTCACTACACTATACTCCCAATGTTCACTACACTATACTCCCAATGTTCACTACACTATACTCCCAATGTTCACCACATAAGCTGCTCTATAACCGTAGTACATTGTACATTGCGTGCGTCCTACTTTGTCTATTACTTGGCAACCTCTGTCCTCATTCCTGAAATTAAGAAAAATAAAATTCAGTGCTTTTGAGTTTTTGCAAATGCCGGGTCCTTGAATTTGAGAGTGGAGCGGGGCCTTTGAAAGCGTGCGAGGTGGTGGTAGCGGCGGCGGTGGAGGGCTCCGCCCACGGCCCCGTCCGCGCAGGGCGTATCCTGCTTGCGTCTCCAGCGCTGTGCGTCTGTGTTCCCCCAGCCCCCTGCCCCAGACGGCTGGCGAGTGGGCCCAGGTCCTGCAGCTGCAGAGGCAGTTCCACCAGGCCCAGCTCAACAAGTGGCAGCAGATACTGCAGTCCTCCGTCGCCCTGCTGGACCAGGTCTGTCCCTGCCTCCCCGCTCCTGCACAGTAGGTGGCAGCAGTGAGCCTGTGAGTCGGTCTTGCAGGCCGTCAGTAAACACAGAAGAGAAGTTTGTAGTGCTAGTGATGGGAGACAAGACATCACTGGACCAACCCTGCATTGCTGGTGGCAGTGCTAATGAATGAAGTGTCAATCACTAACTGGTTGAACCAATCACAAGGTCTTGCTGTGCCTGACAAAAACTACTGGTTCAGAGTAGTGAGCTGTCGTTACCATATTTTTGGTTTCATGAAGCATCATTTTCGCATTAGAGGGGACACACATGGGCATATTTTTTGCATGGTCTTACAGTTATGCTAACGTGTCTGGTGCACCATTTCTCATCCAATGATTAATTATTGCAATTACTGCAGTTTATTTATTTCACAGTTGGTAGAGTTGTTAATGTGTGTAGAAATTGTAACCAAGGTTTGAATTGCTTTTTATATCTGAGATTTCCCGCTGAAAGCCAGCACGTGCTAGTTTTATCACTGAGATTTCCCGCCGAAATCTAGGTTGCGCTAGTTTTATCACTGAGATTTCCCGCTGAAAGCCAGCACGTGCTAGTTTTATCACTGAGATTTCCCGCTGAAATCTAGGTTGCGCTAGTTTTATCACTGAGATTTCCCGCTGAAACCCAGCACGCTAGTTTTATCACTGAGATTTCCCGCTGAAAGCCAGCACGCGCTAGTTTTATCACTGAGATTTCCCGCTGAAACCCAGCACGCTAGTTTTATCACTGAGATTTCCCGCTGAAAGCCAGCACGCGCTAGTTTTAGCACTGAGATTTCCTGTTGAAAGCCAGGACGCGCTAGTTTTATCGCTGAGTCTTCCTGCTGAAAGCCAGGACACGCTAGTTTTACCGCTGAGATTTCCCGCTGAAAGCCAGGACGCGCTAGTTTTCCCTCACACTGCCGCACTGTGACTTACTGCTTTGTTTAAGCAGCGGACAGACTGCTGTAGTACCTCTGTGAGAATGTAGTGTGTTAAGCTTCTGCTCGATTTGGGCCTTACTCACAGGAACACTGCATGTTAACACTGAGGCCCTGCCCCCTCCCATTTGCCCTGCATTCTGCATTTTCTGCCCCACTCACCTCCCTTCTCACATCTACTTCTGGGGGCAAATAAAAAGAATAATAATATGAATCAAATCCTTTTTTGACACATTTGTATCACACACAGTAAATCAGATTTACTCAATGTGAACAGATCTCTCTCTCTCTCTCTCTGTCTCTCTGTCTCTGTCTCTCTCTCTCTCTCTCTCTCTCTCTCTCCCTCTCTCTCTCTCTGTCTCTCTCTCTCTCTCTCTCTCTCTGTCTCTCTCCCTCTCAGATGAAGCAGTCCCTAGAGAAGCTCCACAGAGGGATCATCATCACTCCAGAGGTACAGCGGGAGCCCCCCTCCGAGGACCCCGCAGAAACCCCCACTCAGCACTGACCCCCCACCCCGCCCCGTCCACCTCAGCCCCCCTTCATCCCTCAGCCACCCCACCCCCCACCCCCAGGGCCCCCGTCAAGTGGACGTGGGTAATAATGGAACTTATAATGGAAGGGAGGAGCGCACAGGAACGCTGGGACAGTGTGATTCACCCCCCGGAGTCCAGCTCAGACTGTAACCTGTGCCTACCACTCCCACCCCCCCATCCCTGCTGCAGATGACCGAACCAGTGCCGCCCACCCCCCCCCCCCCCCCCCGAACCAGAAATACCCCGGGCGCCACTGCCACCACCGCCTGGTGTCCAAACCGTTTCTGGGCCACAGTCAGCGTTCCAGTCCTTACAGCATGGGGATTGGGCAGAGGCGCTGCTTTATGCCCCTCCCGCTGATGGGGATTGGGCAGAGGCGCTGCTTTATGCCCCTCCCACTGATGGGGATTGGGCAGAGGCGCTGCTTAATGCTCCTCCCACTGATGGGGATTGGGCAGAGGCGCTGGCCTACGCCCCTCCCGCTGATGGGGATTGGGCAGAGGCGCTGGCCTATGCCCCTCCCGCTGATGGGGATTGGGCAGAGGCGCTGGCCTACGCCCCTCCCGCTGATGGGGATTGGGCAGAGGCGCTGGTCTACGCCCCTCCCGCTGATGGGGATTGGGCAGAGGCGCTGGCCTATGCCCCTCCCGCTGATGGGGATTGGGCAGAGGTGCTGCTTTATGCCCTTCCCACTGATGGGGATTGGGCAGAGGAGCTGCTTTATGCCCCGCCCACTGATGGGGATTGGGCAGAGGCGCTGGCCTACGCCCTCCCGCTGATGGGAATTGGGCAGAGGCACTGGTCTACGCCCTCCCACTGATGGGGATTGGGCAAGATACTGGTCTACGCCCCTCCCGCTGATGGGGATTGGGCAGAGGCGCTGGCCTACGCCCCTCCCGCTGATGGGGATTGGGCAGAGGCGCTGGCCTACGCCCCTCCCGCTGATGGGGATTGGGCAGAGGCGCTGGCCTACGCCCCTCCCGCTGATGGGGATTGGGCAGAGGCGCTGCTCTACGTCCCCCCCTGCTGGTGACCTGAGAGTATTTGGGGAAGGACAGCTGCTGCTCCCATTCCGAAACATTTCAGAACTGCTCTAAACGGTCAGATCCAAACTGCCACCCGCCGAGGACACGCCCTGCCGAAGTTCAGCAGCGCGGCGAACGAGGGAGCCGAAGTAGAGGGGCATTCTGGGAGACTGGACACGGACCCGCCAGTCATTTCCCTCCTCGCTTCCCCTCGTCTCCTGCGGACTCCGCCCGTCTGACCCGGAAGGAAGTGCGTCCGCTCGGCCCCTCCCCCGACGGGGGGAAAAAAAGAATCATTTCACAAGACTTTTCTGCAAGGAAAAGCCAACACACTCCTTCAGTTTTTTTTTGCTTTCTCTTTCGGTTGTCCGGCTCCAGTGTGAGTGACGGGTCGACGTTTGGCGAGGCCGAGTGTGTGTGTGTGTGTGTGTGTGTGTGTGTGTGCGTGTGCGTGTGTGTGTGTGCACGTTCAGCCGTGACAGTATTTATTATCAGACTGGGGGGGTTTCTCCTCGGTCTCGCTCTTAGTCCAGAGTCCTCTCTTATGTTCTGTGTTCTTTTTTCACGCATGGACCAAGGAAGGGGAGCAGAACGGTAGACATGTTACAACGATTCTAGCAATAATGATAATAGAATTTTTGTGTAATTAAAAAAAACAGTTTGTGTGTAGAAAGAAGAGGAAGTTGAGAAGTGTACCTGTTGTGGTGCGAGACGTGAGTGTGCTGGAATGAGACCCCCGCCCCACTGCCCCCCCACCTCCCCCCCGCCATTTTGTTATTATCGTTGGTCTTGTTTGTGTTGTTCGTCTGCCTGAGCCTTTGGTCCGCACCGGCCCAAAAAGCTCCACGTGCGTTTGGTTCCGAGGGGCACGAGACCTCGTTTCCGGACCCTTTCTGTGCCACCCTGCACCATCGTGATCCAGACTGAACCGCTGCGGTCCAGATTGAACCGGTGCGGTCCAGACTGAACCGCCGCGGTCCAGATTGAACCAGTGTGATCCAGATTGAACCGCTGCGGTCCAGATTGAACCAGTGTGATCCAGATTGAACCGGTGCGGTCCAGATTGAACCGGTGTGATCCAGATTGAACCAGTGTGATCCAGATTGAACCGCTGCGGTCCAGATTGAACCGGTGCGGTCCAGATTGAACCGGTGCGGTCCAGATTGAACCGGTGCGATCATTAACGATTGTATTAATGGACTCGACTTGAACATGATCGGGGTTCCTGTGGACTCGACCAGACAGAATCACAGATTCAGTTCGTCTCTCAGTTCACTGGGCTGGACTTTAAGGACCAACCGAAACTTTTTTTTTTTTTTAAGGCCCGGATGAAGAAAAGGGAAATTGGCAGTATTGTGTTCAGTTTGTTTGGTCTGTATTCACATTTTCAAACTTTTTTTTATTGTATTTTTAGCCTCATAACATTCTCTGTTAACTTTTATTTACTGTCTTTTGTCTTTATCATTCACTTACTCATTCACTCATACATATACACACACACACACACACACACACACACACACACACACACACATACATACACTAATGCACATACGCACGCACGCGCACACACACACACCACTCCTGCTCTCGTTCTCTCTCTCTCTCTGGTCATCCTTCTCTTTTCTGTCACTCTTTCATCGGCCCCTCCCCCTCTCCTGTGCCCTGAGGATCATGCGTGTGAGTGTGTGTGGGGGGCCTTGCTGGGCGTGGCCCCGCACGCAAGTGATCAAAGCCATATTTATTTTGGGGAGGGAGGGAGGAACGGGGCAAACGTACTGTACTGTAAAGGTCTGGTTGTTCAAGATACTGTGTGAAGAATTAAGTCTAAAATATGCAACAGAACGACGTTCGCGTGACTGTTTTTCTTCTGCGTGTGTGTGTGTGTGTCTGTGCCTCTGGTGTGGAAATGTTTTCTTTTTCTGTAATATAATTCTGGGATGCAGTGTGGCGTTTCGACGGTTCTAAGCGAGGTAGCAGAAGATTGACGAAGGCACTGTAGAAACGGACATAAGACCGGTGTTGCATTATCAGCCAAACACAAGGACTATATGCACCAATCACAGAGCATGTTGGTAACAGCCATCAGAACAAAGGGAACAGTGATTGGTGGATATTTTGACACGGCCGAGAGGAGCTCCACAAACGACCAAACTGCTCACGTAACCCAGGTGAATAAATATACAGTGTGTAAAAAAAAAAAAAAAAAAAAAATTATAACAAGAAAAATGGTGGCCAGTGCATACCGCTGCTCAGTGGATCGGCCAGATCGCCATAGCGATCGCGCACGAGCACGGCCACAAACGGCTCGTTGGACATTCCAGATTAGGGCGGGAAATTGGACGTGTTCCGCCACACACGTTGGGCACCAAGTTTGTATTCAGCACAACGGATTAAGGAAAAGAAACGGTCTCGGGTAAAGATGGCGGTGTTTACTCCTGGGGTGTGGGCGCCCTCCGGCGCCTTGCTCAGCGGTGCTCGTGCTGTGGCCCGTGCTCCAGGGTTCCCGTCGGCCCGTCCCACGTGACGCAGAGCCGACGTGTCGCTGGGCAGCGCCCGTGCGTCCGGGCTCCGGGGCTGCCAGACCCGGCAGGCTTCCTGGGCGGAGTCGGGGGGGCGGTGAGTCACAGGTGGGCCTTCAGCATCGTCGCCGTTCTCACAGAACGAGCCCACGGATTAGCTCCACCAATCGGAGGACATTTTGTAAGCGCGAGTGGGGAAAATGGCCAGCAGTGATTGGTAGATACTGTTACTACAGCCAGAAAGCCCCCACCCCCGCCCCTCAGGGAGAGAGAGCATGTGGTGCTGTCTGTAGTGCAGCCAAGGGTTCGAATCCCTGCTGTGGCACTTTGTGTACTGTAACCCCATCTTTGTCTGTAGGCCTCTTTCTCTAAAAAAAAAAAAAAAATGCATGAAAGGAGGACAGAATGTCTGCTCTCCTTTTTAGAAAAGCTAAGTATCGACCAGTCTCTGCCAGCATCAACTCCATATGTCTTTATTTAGAGATTCCACAGCCCCAAACGTCATGCTTATTTCCATAATCGATTAATCATGTCTGGTAAAGATATGTGGCAGTAAAAGAAGGATCAGACAAACCAAACTCGAGCATCATGAAAAATACCAAGCACACGTCATTGTAATTTATTTATTTATTATGTTTTAGAATTTCTACAATTTTTTCAATTATTTTTTTTGGCAAGCAACATTTCCACATCTACATATCAAGTGCAAAAATGAATCCTGTCCCAAATAGTGGGGGGGGGGGGGGGGGGGTTTGATTTGAGTGCATTACTTGCATTGTAAGGTTGCTTGGTGGACTTGTGTTTGATCAACACTGAAACTCTTCATTCCTTCACAGCAGAAAGTATGTGTCTGTTTTGATGCAGGATTGACTGTTTTAGTTCAGTAAAGACAATTAAAAAGCACACATTTCCATAAGTGGTGGCATTGGACAGAGATATCTGATATGCTACAGAGCCAATATTCAATTAAAGGATGCCACTTTGAATGCGTTAATTCGCACAGGAGCAGAGATAACAGGCCAAAGTGACCTATTCCTGCAGTTAACACTGTTCTCGCTGGCTGACACAAAATGGGCAGTGGAGAGGGTGGTGACCTGCCACCTACCAGAGTGCCATCGACACCTCGGTTGGCATCTCTAAACGCTGTTGACCGAAACGTACCGTACCGCTTCGATATGCGTAAAACGTTTGTCTTGTGCCCCCCCCCCCCCCCCCGCCCATCTCTCTCTGTCTCACGCTTTCTGTTCTGCTGGGCAGTGTAACTGTACCCCAGTCCTTTTAAAAAATATTCTAAGAATACCCCCACCACCCCCACCCCCGCCTTTAAAAATTAGACAACATTGTCAGTTTGGCAGTGTCATGCTACTGAAGGTGACCCGCCCCCCCCAGTTTGTCAGGCAGTGAAATGCTGTCTCTCTGGGTGTAAGCCGGAGGAAGTTCACACGGTGTCGGGGAACAGTGCTGCCTGCGAGTAGCTTTCGAAAGCACAGTAACGAACGGGAATGCCGATGCCTGCAGGTGTTATCAGCGTTGGCATTCTAACGAGATGGAAGGTATGAACTGGACTTCTTGGGGGCAAGTGTAGGCCCTACTCTGGGGGGGGGGGCGTACTAATGGGGAAATTGGAAAACTGACAGTTGGATTTTGAGGGTCAAGTGCAACATTTCAGACAAATCTGCTGCATTGCCAAATGAAGAAGGTTACCAACGGTTGCTTAAGTCACACAAGTGTACTTTCGTTGGTTAATCTCATATCAGTGATGGAACGGTTAACCGATTTCCTTTGGTTTGCAAAAAAATTGCATAGCCTAATATTTCTGGGCGTAGAACACTGGCGTCGAACACACACACACACACACACACATGCTAATTAAACCAGTAACCTGTATTCATGAAGCGCTGTCTTAAGAATCGGCTTAAACCGAGGAACAGTACCCACTGAAAACGTTTTTTCTTTCGCCCAATTTTATCCCCCATTTGGAGCGCCCGATTGGACACGGCCGCAGTCAGCGGATGCCGGAGGGCTCTGCGACAGCACACATTTTCGGAAGTGCGTGATGTCAGCAGCTGTTCCCTTTCACACCACGGCCCACGCGCTGTAAGCTCGCGCCGAGGCGAAAAGGCGGAAGACCGATCGTGTGCGGCTTTAGCAAGCGAGCTAGCGGAGCCACGAGACGCAGACGAACCCGACTAGAGCCCCCCTAAACCTGGCGACAGTACCGCCGATTTCGCCTTTGTGACAACGGCACAGAACGGAACTCGGGCACAGCGGTTGCTTGGAAACCCAGGCGATGTTCACGAACGTACAGAGCCGTGGGGTGGGCGTGCGGCCGCCCCTGCGTTTCCGAGACCTCCTCTACCAGATACGAAAGATTTACCGACCAGGAATGGCGCGGATTGTGCGGCAAAATAAGCTTATTTCTGTGTCTCGAGATTCAGCTGCTTCCAGTCCTTGCTGCACCTTTCGTGACAGGTGGTATGCCTTGCTAATGTTTAACACTTGTTCAGGAGGCTAATTACACGGCCAAATAAATAACAATGAACTACTGCCATAAACAGTACAGCTGTGAGGTTGCGTATTAAGTGATTGTGCTATTTCGAGTATTTCCTACAGCATCAATTATATATTTACGCATTTATCTAATGGGATGTGGAATGCATATTTAATGCATTCAGATTACAATGAATTACAACCGCCATCATCCTAATGCCTGTTAAGTAGAGTATAACATGCAGCAATTGTGGGTTTCTCTATTAATTTGGCTTCTACACTGAAGTCCCCATTGGTCATGTTTTTTATTTGCTAGACCCATGGGCTTGAGGGGATAGAAGTACCCTTACCCCCCCACTCACCCCTCCCCCCAAAAAAACAGGATCTTAGGTTCTTAAGTCACACTATATTATGCCAAAGACGGAGGAACACAGAGGACTCTTCTGTATTGTCAACATCCTAAACCATAACTTCCTCTTGCTTTACTGGTTGAGTACATGAATCGCTCTAAACCAGACTCTAAAGAGGACTTTAAGCCAGACTTAAGGGAGGAAATTAAACTCTTTGAATTTTCCACCCTTAAGTGCAACCTTTCAGTCCTGTTGGCTTTCATGAATACGGGCGTTTGTGTTTTTCACAGACACAGTGAAAGTCAGCAGGGATACAGTTTCATGTCACAGTGCTTTGTCAACCACGCAAGTCATCTCTGAGGCCACCATTTTGCATATGGAAAATCATGGATTTGGGACTTTTTCTGACTCGCACACGTCAGAAGCAGTGTTTCGTTGGGGTTTTTTCTCGTATGGCTACTAAATCATATGGGCCATGTACGGTTCTTTCAGCACTGCTAATTTGGGAGAATTAGGGGTTCAAGAAGCACAAGTGAACATTTCCTTCTATTAATTTTGTTTCCCAAACATTTCTGCTAATGTGAGAGGAATCCCACATCGAGGTTTGTTTTTAATACTCCATTCATTTAACGGTCGTCCAGAAGTTATGTATTTTAAGAGACAGAGCTGAATGTGTTCTTTGATTACACACAAAACGCATGCACCATGTATCGGGTTAGGTTGTATCTCTAAACCCTGAAGGAAAACATTTACAATGGACAGAAGCGTGGCATACGGTAAACACTTTTTTTTTTCTAAAATTTTTTTTTTTTTACCGCGTATACCTGTATCCCGCCGGGACCGAATTCCATACGGTCGGTGCAAGCACGCCCGTTTTTCCACAAAGATGGGTGTGTGCAAAGTCACAAACAACAAAATAAATGAATAAGAATACAGTGTTCCCCCTTTTGCCATCGAAAACCACGACAATGCTTCCTGAAGTTAGCGAGGCAGTGCTTAGTCTGCCCCCTGCAGGCAGTGGAGAGAACAGCGGCGTGAGGGGCTGGTTGGTTACTCAGCAGTGGGAGGCGACTGTAAACACAGGTAGCCACTCCAGTAGAGCTTGCAGCCCGTCCTCTCACGCTATGGGGTTGCCAGACGTACGGTTTTTCGTCCGGAATGGTTTTCTAATTATTTTCCCGGTTTCCTGTCGGAACTGTACCTCTCAGCAATCAAATGCACAGGTGCAAGCACGGGTACATTTCTGCCATCAGTCAGCCTGCTCGGACCGGCTGATGGCAGAAATTAACCAGCAGTTTGTAATGAATTTGCACGTCATTGACTCCCGGGGTCCGATGGAAAGGCACCCCGGACTGACAGCTCCCGACATCACAGCTTGCAGCTTCCAGCTGCGCACGTTGTCCGGTTTTTGACATACTCCACATCTGGCAACCCTGCTCACGGAACAATCCCTCTCAGTTCTACCTTCACCACTTTCACCGTGTAGATAAAGTCTCTGCTTAGGGAAATGCCTAGCTTGTAGTTTTTATTTTTAAAATTTTAGAATTCTGATCTAGTTTTGCACATGAACCCATCCTATTCCTTTCCAGTACCGCTGTCGAAATCTAGAGAGAAGCAGCTAGAGACTCTACAGACAAGTTAAGACGATGTTAGGATCTTTCCTTCGACACGTCTCGATAGCATCTTAACTGTTTACAGAAGTGGAGGTGTCACTTTATACAGCGTGGTGATAATACATGAAGCCAGCAGATTTCTGGGTACATGGATGGAGAGAGAGCTACACTGACGTATACAGGTATTATCTCTTATAGACTCATATAATGTAACGAGAGAGATTTTCTAGATGTGCACATAGTTATATACATGTCATATTCAATATTACATGAATGTTTTACATGAGCATGCTATTCTAAGTCTTTGTTTCGTCAAAGGTCTTTTCCTGCCCTTGGTTATCAGTAACCACGATTCTCTGTGGTAATAGGTTTTTTTTTTCTTTCTTTTAACTTTTTCTTCTCTTGTTCTTCTTCATTTTCCTTAATCTCTGTTGAAGCTGAAAAAGGGAACAGCTTCCTTCCTTTTCACAGTTTACTCACTGAGTGATGAGACAGGTGGTTGGGGGGTTGTGAGGGTTCTATTTGAGGGGGGGGGGGAGCGGGTGCCGTTTGGGGACGAGGTGGTTGTAGGGGTGATCAGAGACACCCACCGGACCCTTTTTTTGGCCTGGAATTGGAAAAGGGGACACTGATGAGACACGTGGGGGTTCAGGGGGAGCCCCCCCCCCCCCCCCGCAGGGGAGAGGTGAGGAGGGCGTGGCCGCGTGTGTCGCTACGCACCGCCAGAAAACTCACCTGTGCTATTCCGCCTCCTGTACGCCGGCACAGTTATCTTTACTCTCCGAGGCTATCGCTAAGTACTCCGCTCTGAGAGAGAGAGAGAGAGAGAGAGAAGGAAGAAAGGAAGGAAGGAAAGGAAGAAAGAGGGAAAGAGAAGTCAGCGTGCGGTCCGCTTCCTTCTGCCGCCCGTGCTAGCGCATTAGAGCGTCAATAGCAGCCGCGGTACGCCACAGAGCTGTAGCGGGCCTGGTCTCCGGGCCGAAGCTAAGAAGCAAGCGAGCCACTGCACACAGTCCGCTACACTGTGTGTAGTCAATCTTATATTAGAGTTATATTTAAACCTACATCTTATATTTCCTCTTCTATTACGTTTTTGCAAGATGAGGCAATGAGGTGAGACAGTTTCACTCATTTCAAGATAAGCCAGTTGGGATAAGATAATTTCACTTAAGTTAAAAGTGTCTTAAAACAAGAGAATGTTTTCTAACTTAAGAGAGAAAAAAAAAGATTTTTAAGTCTCATTCCAAGACTAAAACATTTGCTAAGACAGCCTTTGTTTTGCAAGAGAAGAAATAACTTCATGGAGGGAGGGAGAGGAGAGCAGAACGGAGGAAAGATGGAGGAGAAAAATGGCTACTCCTTCATGTGCACGTTTCTGTGTGGTGGGGTTCCCATCAGCTGTGGCTGATACAGACGGGAAGCTTCCCCTTAAACTGATCATTGGTCTCAACCTGTTTTCATTCATTTTCGTGATTAATGAGTGTGCCCGTGATTAATGAGCGTGCCCGTGATTAATGAGTGCGCCCGTGATTAATGAGCGTGCCCGTGATTAATGAGTGCCCGTGATTAATGAGCGTGCTTGTGATTAATGAGTGTGCCCGTGATTAATGAGTGCGCCAGTGATTAATGAGCGTGCCCGTGATTAATGAGTGTGCCCATGATTAATGAGCGTGCCCGTGATTAATGAGTGCCCGTGATTAATGAGCGTGCCTGTGATTAATGAGCGTGCCCGTGATTAATGAGCGTGCCCGTGATTAATGAGCGTGCCCGTGATTAATGAGCGTGCCCGTGATTAATGAGTGCCCGTGATTAATGAGCGTGCCCGTGATTAATGAGTGCCCGTGATTAATGAGCGTGCCCGTGATTAATGAGTGCCCGTGATTAATGAGTGCGCCCGTGATTAATGAGTGTGCCCGTGATTAATGAGCGTGCCCGTGATATGAATCATCCATCGGCAGGTAAAGACACAGCTTCCTTCTTCACATCACGTTACGGAGATTAAGCAACAAATTCAATTCAGAAAAATCAGTTTTAATAACTTGGCACGCTCAACGAAAGCGGCTGAAGGAGGGGGCGGGGAGCACGGAGTTGGACGGAGGGGTAAAGGGAGTTGAACGGAGGGGTAAACGGAGTTGGATGGAGGGGTAAAGGGAGTTGGACAGGGGTAAAGGGAGTTGGACAGGGGTAAAGGGAGTTGGACGGAGGGGTAAACGGAGTTGGACAGAGGGGTAAACGGAGTTGGATGGAGGGGTAAAGGGAGTTGGACAGGGGTAAAGGGAGTTGGACGGAGGGGTAAACGGAGTTGGACAGAGGGATAAATGGAGTTGGACAGAGGTAAACAGAGTTGGACAGAGGGGTAAAGGGAGTTGGACAGAGGGGTAAATGGAGTTGGACAGAGGTAAACAGAGTTAGACAGAGGGGTAAATGGAGTTGGACAGAGGTAAACAGAGTTGGACAGAGGTAAACAGAGTTAGACAGAGGGGTAAAGGGCGTTGGACGGAGGGGTAAAGGGAGTTGGACGGAGGGGTAAAGGAAGTTGGACAGGGGGTAAAGGAAGTTGGACAGGGGGTAAAGGGAGTTAGACAGGGGGGTAAAGGGAGTTGGACAGAGGGGTAAAGGGAGTTGGACGGAGGGGTAAAGGTAGTTGGACAGAGGGGTAAATGGACGTTCTCGGAGGGTTAAAAGGGAGTTGGACAGAGGGGTAAAGGGAGTTGGACAGAGGGGTAAAGGGCGTTGGACGGAGGGGTAAAGGGAGTTGGACGGAGGGGTAAACGGACGGGCAGTACTCACGCGCTCTCTCTAAGAGCTTCCTCCCCTGCCACTGAGATCTTCCTGTAGCAGTACACCATCTCCACCACCAGCCACACCTGCAGTCCAATGATGGACACGTACATCATCACCTCCGACAAGATGGACGCCGTGCCCCTGGTGGCTGGAGCGGAGAAAGAGCCAGGACACGTTCGATCATCAGTTCAAAAAAAATATGTGAGCACCATAATGTTTGAAACAAAGAAACAAAGACATGTTTTTAATTTTAATTGGTTTGGCTCTGTGTTCCACAATCTGTGCCCCCCCCCCCATCCCGTCCCTGTGCAGCCTACCCTTGGCGACCACGTTGAGGGTGATGAACTTGGTGGCGTGGGTGCGGAACTCGTAGCTGGAGAAGGTGAGGACGCGGTCGAAGAAGCAGCGGAAGACGCCCGTGTCGTTGAAGGTCACGTTGAGGATGTAGATCGACCCGTCCTGAAGGTCGTTGGTCTTCTTGCTCCCGTTCCAGTCTATCCGCTCCCAGAAGCGGTCGTCCATGATGCTGGGGCTCTCGGCCTCATAGCTGAATATCTGCGGGGGGGGGAGGGGGGGGAAGGGGGATCGTGCGTGGTTACAAAAACCATAGCAACGAGCGAGAGTTCTTACAAGCACCTTCAGCAATTGCCTTTCAGGGCAATGTCACGTGCATGACAGTTTGACATTTAGCAGACGTGGTCACCAGAGTGACTCTGTGCCCTGCTCACTTCACCACACGCCGTGCACCACATCAAAGGCACTTTATCTGGAAGCCAAGCGTAGACATGGTAACACAACCAGCAACCTCTGCATCACAAGCCCAGTTCTCCAACCATTATCCTCCACTGGCTGCCTACAGGGCATACTCACTGCTGACACCAAATGCCCGCCCCACTCTGTGTGCCTTTAATTGCGACTGTTCTCATTTTGACGGCACAAATCCGTCGATCTCAGTGCAAATGCCGCCATTTTACACGAGTTCAGGATTCCAGCAGAAAAGAAGATCCATCAGCCCACTCGCCCAGCCGTCGAAACGCAGAAAGAAAGAGTCTCTCGAAAAGGTCAAACGCCTCATCGTTACGACGATACGAATGTTAATTCTCAAACCAAATATTGGAGTCCATTTTCCTTCCGCTAATGCCACTGAGCCTCAGTTAAGGCCGGGCTTTCTGCACCAAGCCCAGTCTCTTCAATTCAGTCGCAATTCATCTAAAGCAGTGGCCTCCAACCCTGGTCCTGGAGAGCTACAGGGTCTGCTGGTCTTCACGGTGACTCTGCACTTCATGGATCAATTGATTACACAGTTAGCTTGACTCACCGGGTGTCTTGGGTCTCATTTGGGTGCTGATTTTAAGGTGAAAACAAAAACCACCAGACCCTCCAGGACCGGGGTTGGAGACCACTGATCTAAAGAAAACTCAAATGTCAGCCATTTAAGTGGTCTCCTATGAAGTCACATGACTTTCCACCTCCTGTGTCCTCACCCACGGTGGTATGATCTCAGTTACATGACTTGATCTCTGCTCTACCTCAGTTCAAATTTACTACTCCATCAGATTCCCCCCCCCCTCCCCCCCCCCAAAAAAACAAAAAACATTTGCTTCCTGGTTTAGCACAATTCCAGAAATCCCAGAAATCCCAGAAATCCGAGCAATCCCAGCTGTCTCACATGCCTGTCCCACCGGCAGGACCCTTGGGTTTGGGTAGGCCACCTGCACACCCATTTGTTTACTCAGTTGGCACTTAATTTGGGGGCTCTTTGACCCGACTACAGGGGCGCTGCGTCTGAGACTCACCACCCAGACCCCCCGAACCGCTCACTCCACACTCTGAGCCACAAAAAGGTCCTAAACCCTTGATGCTGGTCCAGCCAGGAATAGTTCCTGGAAGGTCACTGGGTCAAATCCCAGCAGCTGGTCCTGTACACTTAGTAGATTCCGTTATATTGCTGTTGACCTAAAAGTTTTTATCTCTACTGGTAATTTGAATGATGGGAGCCAGCACGAAAAAAAGGATCTTTTTAAAATTGTAATTACATTTTTAATCAGTAATCCAGCCACCTGTGCTCTGTTTTTTTTTTTTGCATACTAGTATGTGGTTCACATCAATTATTTTTTTGATTCGTCTGCTCCTGAAAATCCTCACTGAGTATACGCGCAGCTTTCCGAGTATGAAAGGCCGTCGTTGTCTGAGGGTACAGACGAACGGACGAAAACGGCGGAGGGCCACAAGGGCTCGCGTAGTCGCGGTCAAGCGGGAGGGCGCCTCCGCCCTGCGTCGGCTGCGTAAAAAGCCTTTTCAGAGGGCCTGAAACAATCGCTTCTGCGTGGGCGGGCTGCCCGACCGCGCTCTGCGCAGGAAGCGCAGGGGCCTGCAGCTGACGCCGCGGAAACGCGCTGCTCATGAAAAATGCACGACGAGTGCATCGCCTCCTGTCTCTCCGGCGCAAGGCAGAATGTTCCCCCTCCGCCTGGAAAAAGCACCTACCGTAAATATCCACCGGGATTTGCGACCCCCCTGCCCCTGCACCCCCCCCCTCCCCCACCACATAAACGCTTATTGGGCATATTCTTTTTTCTTTTTTTTTTAACGATCCCGTGCCACGCCGTGAGGCACGGACAGGGTTCAGAGCCGGGGTTCAGAGCCGGGGGTCAGAGCCGGGATTCAGAGCCGGGTTTCTCATCAGGCATCGATCGGATCGAAGCGGAGCCGGTGGCCCTAATGGACATGGTTCTGCGGGGGGATGATAGCAGCGACGACGCCCTCCTCATCTATCCCGTCTCTGGACGTCCAGTCATTAAGGACATTAAGGTTTTCTGTGGTCTTTAAAAAAAATAAATAATAAATTTAGCGTCCGACGAGGGGCTGAGTCAGCTGCTGAGCAGGGCCGATTCCCCCCCCCTCCCCCCCTCCGATTTGCGACCGCAAGTGGCGTTCACACGCAAGCCCCCGCCACCGATTCAGGGGAGTCCTCCTCCCACACGGTCGCGGTTCTCCCGCGAAGCAGCAGACATCTCTTTTCACCCGCAGACCAGAGCTCCACCGCGGGCCTGGCACGCTCTCGCACAGACAGAGCGGGGTCTGAGGAAGACCACGCTGAGCTCGCACAGACAGAGCGGCCTGAGAGACCCGCTGACTCCCGATAGAGCGGTCTGAGAGACCACAGCTGAGCTCGCACAGACAGAGCGGGGTCTGAGGAAGACCACGGCTGAGCTCGCACAGACAGAGCGGGGCCTGAGGAAGACCACGGCTGAGCTCGCACAGACAGAGCGGGGTCTGAGGAAGACCACGGCTGAGCTCGCACAGACAGAGCGGGGTCTGAGGAAGACCACGGCCATTTCATGCGCGGCTATAACACGGCGCCCTGGTTTGACCAGTAGGGGTCACTAGAGAGCGATGATACGCAGACCCTCAAAACCTACTGAAGCCTCCCATACCCTGGCCAGCAGTCACCAAGCGCACATCGCCCTGTGGCGCTGTCACAGTCGACACGGGCACGGTCCGAAAATTGATATGAGACCGCAAGGCTTGCCTGTTGTTTGTTGTCTGACAAAAAAGACAATCGGGTTTAGGTTTTCCAATCGAGCAGTTCCACACCGGCGTGATAAGTCTGTGCTCTCAGGAGAAATATTTCTTCATCTTCATTGTTTTCCCAGTGGCGCCAGCCCCAGGAAAGGTGACGGGTATGTGTTATTTCATTCACCTGGGTTTAGAAGCTGAGTATGTAATTGTTCCATAAAGCCAAAACCAGGTTACAAGATATGGTATTATTTGTTATTATTATTATTATTTGCGGACTCACCAATTTCCCAACAAAGGAACCTGATTTATTGGCTTCGATGTGCCGGCAACTGTGAATTCAACAGAAGGAGGACGCTCAACAGGGCGTTGAGGGCACAATCTCGCACTCACCATAAACAAACGTGTTCCTGCATTCAGCAGCATCAGCACAAACAGACGCAGGTCGAGCAGGTCCAACAGACACCGGATCTCAGCGGCCAGTAATGGCTTGCATTTATAAAGCGCTT
This sequence comes from Anguilla rostrata, assembly GCF_018555375.3. Taxonomy (NCBI): domain Eukaryota; kingdom Metazoa; phylum Chordata; class Actinopteri; order Anguilliformes; family Anguillidae; genus Anguilla; species Anguilla rostrata. The sequence goes on along the minus strand of NC_057933.1, from coordinate 81,373,846 downwards.
TTATTTCCAAAGTGCTTTACAGTTACGAGAGGGAAACTCTGCTCAACCATCCACCTAAATGACGCATGGTGGCCATTTTGTACCAGAAAGAGGTGAAGAGGGAGAAAACGATTTTAGCCAGTTGCACTGGGGCAGTGAGAACCCTCTCAGTGCGGTGGTAACCAACCCTGTTCCTGGAGATCTACCATCCTGCAGGTTTTCACTCCAACCTTAACAGAGTGCACCTCATTCAACGGCTAGTGATTTCACTGAGCTGCTAATTAGTAGAGTCTGGTGTGCCACCTTGGGGTTGAAATGAACACCTGCAGGATGGCAGATCTCCAGGGACAGGGTTGGTAACCACCGCACTGAGAGGGAGATTAGGTGGCAGGTTGAGAGAGCCAGGCTGGGAATTTAGCCCAGACAGCGCGGAAACCTCTTTGTGACGAGCTAGCCCGTAGCTAGCCCATAGCTAGCACATAAGCTAGCCCGTAGCTAGCCCGTAAACTAGCCTGTAGCTTAGCTAGCCCGTAAGCTAGCCCGTAAGCTTGGCCGTAGCTAGACCGTAGGCCGGCGGCGAGCACTCACGTGCGAGAAGTCGCTGTCCTCTTTGGCCTTGAAGTACCAGTCCACCGTGGCGGTGGCGGGGACCTCGCCCCTCATCTTACAGGAGATGCAGCCCAGCTTGAACCCCTGTCCCGCCACTGCCTCCGTGTCGGAATCCACCTCCACGCAGGCCGCGCGGCACAGGGGCGCTGTGGAGAAACCCAAAAACCGCGTCAGCCCCCCTGCCGAGTGAGTCGCCCTCCCTCCCTACTGACCAGCTTCTCAAAAATATGCGCCCACCTGGTTTTTCCCCCACACACTCCTCAAAAATGTACATCTATTTTCGTATACGCACAAAACCATAAATCATCTTAACGCTCGCAATGTTGAGTATATATGTGGTGGATTGAGCATTTAAAGGCCAAGGCCAAAGTTTCACGAAAAGAGTCAGTCATCTGCAAGCTATTTCAGACTTTTTAAAAAAATGTAAAATTTTTATGGGCTTGTTCGTATTGCTCTAATTTTGCATGCTTTATTAATACATTTTTGTTGTTGCATGTTTATTTCCTCTCTTGTAATCAACATATTTTTTGTTATTGATCTTTTAGACTAGGAGTCTTCACACAAAATCATTACTGTTAAGCTATGAGGTCCCAAAATCTGTCACAAATTCTGAGGGGAAATAAATAGCCAGTGAGCAAGCTGTGCATTCCTTATTCCAGAATGTTTTAACTATATTCATATATAGATGTGTAAATCTATATATGTAGCAAAGTCAAGTGAACGGTCATTGAATAACACACCTGTGACTCCAACAGGTTCTTTTTCACACAGCTCACTGTGGTTTGGACAGAGCCGTCTGCATCGCTCTGAACCAATGATCTTGCGCTATTTTCAACTTTGACCTCTGGAGATGCTTTTCAACCATTACAGGAAGGGGGCAGGAAACACACAGCAAATACGGTCAAGTAGCAGAAGCCAAAAGGCCAAATTATAACCAGGGAATGCAAAGTAAACGATCATATATTCTACCATCAGTTTAAACTTTATGCATGTTGACTTTTTCCTTATTTATTTCTTTTTTACAGATCATTGAAACGTATAAAGTACTGCTGTTTTTTTTTAATAGGCAGTGCACACAATTTACAGGTAAGAAGCGATTTAACACTGACAGAAAGTGAAAGAGACAGAGGAAAAGGGATACGAAGACGCTGGCGAGAGAAAGAAGGGTAAGGGAAGAGAAAGAGTTAAGACACAGAAAAACAGTCACGGTTGCACGGAAAGGGATGAACGGAAGGAAAGAGAAGGAATAAAGGAATAAAGGAAAAGAAGTTAGCAACAACAATACAACCACATAGCTACGTCCACGCTGGGAGAAGGAGGGGGGAGGATCCAGAGAGAGAGAGAGAGAGAGAGAGAGGGGGGGGTTAACAGTCATGCTGTAGAAGGCAAAAGGCAGACAGAGAAATTGAGAGTTAACGGTGTAGTACAATTGCACGTGGAGCAGTATGATTTAAGTTCATGCCAGCCGGCGCTCTTATAGAAATCTGCCTCTAGTCCAGAAACTTGATATATGAGAGAGACAGAGAAGGACTGAGGAGTACTGAAGAGAAAGAGAAGGAGTCAGCCCAGGGGATGCTGATGGTTGAGATGGGGGGGGGGGTGATGGTGTAGGATCGCTGAGAGAGTGAGACACAGAGACAGAAAGACAGAGAATTACACAACGTAGCAGAGTTCTTGTTTTCATGTGTGGTTACTGTTCATTTGCTTCCTTTGTGTCTTGTGTGCGATTGTGCAGTAAATATATTTTATTTGGCACTGTACACTTCGGAAATACAAAATGTTGTGGTTTGTCTTGCCAATAAAGCAAATGGAATTGAATTGAACTGAATTGACAGAGAGAGAGAGAGACAGAGAGAAAGAGGCAGAGACAGATGGACAGAGAGAGAGAGAGTGAGGCAGAGACAGAGAAAGAGGCAAGCAGACAGACAGAGCAGGAGAGAGAGAGAGAGAGTGAGCACCACACTGCAGAGCAGATGCTATTACACACTGAAAACAAGCGTGCGGAACAGAGGGAGGCAGAGAGAACAGGGGGAGGAACGGCCAGGGATCAAAGGAGCGAGGGATGACACGCTGACAGGCCGCAGCGGAGAGGTGGAGAGAGTGAGACGGAGGGAGAGAGGGAAACAGAGAGGGAGGGAGCGGAAAAAAAAGACACGCGCAAAATGAGGCTCGTACATAATTCAGTCCCGCTGCCAGCGCGCTACCCCCCAAAACGCGACATCAGATTCCTTTAATGTGACAGAGGGCGGGACGTCGGCCCTGTTACGTGATCTGCGTTTTGGCGGGGATTACGTTTTACGCGGATGAATTCCGTAAAACTGCTGGATGCTGGGAAAAGCGTACAGCCATTTTAATCTCGCGCGCAATCAGAGTTACGCGTTTATGGAGAAAAAAAGGAAAGGACATGGTCTGCGACGTGAAAGGGCCTTCCTGTGCATGGGTCAGCCCGGCAGTCAAAGAGGAGGCAGCAGGTCCCTGTTTTTATGGATGAATGTCGGCGGGTATGTGGCAGGTGTGTGAGCCACCCCCCCCCCCCCCCCAGGGAAATACACAACATCCACGCCCACTTCCCAGAATGCTCCACTGCAGGGAGGGGGACACTTGGCCACAGAGATGACACACATCACACTCCTGTGGAATGACCAGTCATAAAGGTGCTACAGAAACACACACACGCACACATACGCGCACACACACACTCACACATACACACACACACGCACACACACAAATACGCGCACACAGACACACACGCACACACACACACACACACACACATATGCGCACACACACTCACACACACACAGACACACTCACACACACGCTCTCTTTTTCCACTTCTCTAAGCGTATTAAATATGTCTCCCATTTTTTTCCTTTTGAATATTTTATAAAGTGAGGAAACAGTAGAGTAAGCAGTCTGTCTTTCATTTGCCCTTCTCTCCTTCCTCTGTATAGATGGCCACACACACACACACACACACACACACACACATCTCTCCACACAACACACAATGACGACACACACACACCACACAGCACACATGAGCACATCACAGGCACAACGCTTCCTCATGCTGACTACACGCAGTATCTGGCAGATTAGCCTGTTATATGTGGCTGAGCTGGCATGTGGGTTGCCAAATCCTGCGAGGAAGCAGCGAAGCATCACGTTCAGGCAGCAATTCCAATAATTACAGGTTCAATTCTCCCCCCTTTTCTTTCTCATCCTGGTTCCTCTCTCTCTCCTCCCTCCCTCTCTCCTCTCTCTCTTTCCCTCCCTCTCTCTCTCTCTTTCCCTCTCTCTCAATCTCTCTCTCTCTTTCCCTCGCTCCATCCCTCTCTCTCTCCCTCTTTGACTATGCGCTTATTCTCCTTCAAACACTCTGTTATTAATGAGTCTCATCCCCAGCTGGTTATGGAAATATGTCCTCCCTGCACTGTTCCTCTCACTGTGCACAGAGCAAGTCCCCAGTATCCCCTTGGGGGTGGGGGTGGGGGGGTAATTGTGTAGTGCTGTTACCCATTTGAATATCAGGGCTGAATTTGAATCCTCTAGCAGTAGCCCAGAGCAAGCACAGCTTATATTGCATACTCACATCCTCACATACATGAAGCCTATGGATGTTATACATCGACAAATTATAATATTGCTTTAGTGAACACGTGTGAGAGTATGTTAGAGGCGCATTTCTGCCGATTCCCCTAAAGATCATAGAATACATTCAATCACTGAACACTTAATGAAGTATCAACAGTTTTAAAAATAAGTTATTTGAGATCTTTTGGATTGGCAGAAGGAAGTTAAAACTAATCCTCCGAAGAGCAAAATGAAGAATACAATATGAATACTTTCCAACCTAATTGCATCCCATATTTACCTTAAATGCAGTCAATTTAAAAAAATGTAATACTGAATTACATTTCCATAATGGGTTTTAAGTATTTTTCAGCACAACATTTCACGTTACATAAACATTTAATCCGTTATATTGACATTTAATAGCTTCCGGGATTTTGCCCTTCATGCAGTATAATCCGGCAGTTAGCCTCTGAGCCTGATGAGAACGAAGCAGAGCGGTGTGCGGATTAATATGGATCACCGGAGCCCGGCGCGCTCGGTTCGATCAGGGGCGTTCCCGTTCCCGCAGGTGATGAAACACCAGCGGGCCTCGCTGCCGTATGGGCCCTGGGCCCAGCCCGGGCTGAACCAGCCCTCCGCACCAGAGGAGGCATGCACAGGATGCCTTCAGACTGCTCATGGGCTCACACTCTCGCTGGCTCCATTGCGCTCTCTCTCTCGCTCTCTCTATGTTTCTCTTAATGTCTCTATTTCTCTTTCTGTCTCTCTCTGTTATTCTTAATGTGTGTTCCTTTCTTTCTCTCCCCCCTCTCCCTCTCCCTCTCTTCATCTGTCTCTCTCTGAGCTGCTCCCCTCCCCCCCCCTCCCCCTCCCCCTCCCCCTTCTCCATATCTTCCCCAAGGCTGAGGGGAATTAGACCTGAGATGGAAGGAAGGCCAGTTGTAAATCTTGTCGCTGGCACGCTCCCTCCCTCCCTCCCTCCCTCGCTCGCTCATCCAAATCAGCCGGGAGCCCGCGCGCGTGGCAGCAAGCGTGGCAGCGGTTGCAGCGTGCGGTATGCGGGCTGCGGTATGGGGCATGTGGATGCGGGTATGTGGCATGCGGTAGTGCATGCGGTATGTGGGCATGCTGGGCATGCGATGGGTTGGGCATGCGGGTATGTGGGCATGCGGGTATGCGGGCATGCGGGTATGTGGGCATGCGGGTATGTGGGCATGCGGGTATGTGGCATGGGTGTGGGCTGTGGTAGCGTGTGGATGCGTTATGCGATGTTGTGTGTGTGCTTTTTGTGTGTGTGTGTGTGCGTATGTGTATGTGTGTGTGTATGTGTGCGTGTGTGGGTTTGTGTGCTCTTTGTGTGTGTGTGTGTGTGTGTGTTTTAAATTTGTATTTAACTAAAGCTTGTGCACAGGCAGCTGTACACTCTTACGCTCCTCTGTCCTGTCGTAATTTTAGCGTGACGGTTGAAAGTGCGTTTTTATGCAGCTGGGTTGGTGCGTGGGTGTTTTTAAAAGCCCGGAATACGGCCGTCTAGAGGGATGGAAATCTGGGCTGAGAGACATTTTTGCGTGAATGGACTGGGGTGGAATGGACTTCGTGAAGCAGGATTACGCGGGCATGCGGGCATACGGGCATGTGGGTATGTGGACACGCGGGCATACCCACATCCACACGCTCTCCTGGCACCTCCTGCTCCTCTGGGAGAAAAGCGACCCGCCCTTCGGGGTTGGCTTCATCGAGCTGGGTGCAGTTGCATAACAGACTCACCGCCATCACTTCCTTTCTCATGCTCTCTCTGACCCCCCCTCCCAATACTGCACATCCCCCTTCTCCCCTTTATCCATCCCTCCCTCAGCCCCCCCCCCCCCCCCCCCCCCGACATAGGGCCTCATTCATCATCACTTGGGCGTAGAGCGTAGATCGTAGGGGGGGCAACAAACAGGAAATTTTCTTTTGGATTTTTTTTGGGGGGAGAACACTAACAGTAGCACCCAATGCTGGACAATATAGGGAGGGAGACCATTTTATGTCAAAAGTTGCAGGGCGGGGGATTTGTCCCCCCCCAGGATCAAGGAGCGAGACTCCTTCTTTAATCGAGCCTGTCAGTCTGTCCCATTCCTAGTGGGGAGGGCAGGAGGACTGTATTAACCCACTGAGATTTGGTCCCACTGAGTGCCACTTATGTGCTGCAGATGCAGTTAAACTGCGCTGCAGCCATTTCATTAGTCAACTGAAAGAAAACATACGCAACTAAACTACAGCAGCATGTTTTACGCTTTTAAAAACAGCCATGTACCAACCCAGCTGGATAAAAACGCACTTTGAAACATCATGCTAAAATTACGACAGGACAGGGGAGCGTAAGAGTGTACAGCTGCCTGTGCACGAGCTTTAGTTAAATACAAATTTAAAACACACACACACGCACACACACCCACACATGCACACATACACACACACAAAAAAGCACGCATACACACCCACACACGCACATACACACACACACACAAAAGCACACACACACACACAAAAGCACACACACACACACAAACGCAAACACACACACACAAACACAAACGCGCACACACACACACACACACACACACACAATTGACACCATTTCAAAAACAAATAGCAGTTCAACAGCGCACCCACGCAGCTGTAATTGCAGCACACATCCATACAGGGCAGCAGTGGTGTGTGTGTGTGTGTGTGCTGGGGCGTGCGGCCTGCATATAGCATCTGTCCTGGCACATCAGAACAGCACCATCAGAACTGTGCCGCTCCTTACTAACCAGGGCCATGCAGTGTGTCCGCATTGCTTATCTCTGTTACCACGGTCACAACACTTACTTTGTATCATGACTAGCCATCTGCCCTACTTACTCTTCACCCCACCGCCCTACTACTACCTACTACTTACTCACCTACCCTACTTACCACTACCCTGCCCCCTACTATACCACTACTTCACCCCCACCCTGCACCCTACTTTACCACTACCCTACCTACTATACCACTACCCTACCCCTACTTCACCCCTACCCTGCCCCCTACTATACCACTACTCTACCCCTACTACACCCCCACCCTGCCCCCTACTATACCACTACCCTACCCCTACTTCACCCCCACCCTGCCCCTACTACCTACCTACCACCACCACTGCCCTACCACTACCTACCTACTCCCACCCACACCCTACCCCTACTTCACCCCCACCCTGCCCCCTACTTCACCCCCACCCTGCACCCTACTTCACCCCACCCTGCCCCCTACTTCACCCCCACCCTGCCCCCTACTTCACCCCCACCCCGCCCCTACTCACACGCGTGACGGCGGCGGTGGCGGTAACGGCGGCGGTAACGGCGCTGAGGCCGCGGTCGGCCCACTCACCGTGCAGGGCGCCGGCCAGGACGGAGGCCAGGAGCAGCAGCCGCAGCGTAGCCATACCGACGGTCGGCCGCAGCGTAGCCATACCGACGGTCGGAGGGAAGAGGCCCATCTCCGGGGTGTCGCTCCGGGACCGGGACAGACAGCAGCTCACCGCCAGGCAGTCCAGAGCACCACGGTGCTCACGGGGAGCCCAGAGCTCCTTCAGAGAGTGAGGGTGGGGGGGTGGTGGGGGTGGGGGGGAGACACACACACAAAAAAACCCTGGGGGTTGAAATGTTAGCTGACACCGGGAGCACCTGGTGCGACAATGCCAGAACAGTCGAGCCAGGCGTCTCCTCTTCCTTCCGTCAAATCTGCATTGGGTCCTTGCCCAGATCAGTCTGGATGCAGGCCTATCCTCCCTCAGCCTGCTACTGAAAGGAAATATGTTCTACGGGGTGCAAAACCCCCCCTCAGAGAGTGCCGCTTTAACAAGGCGCACAACCAGCCTCAGCTACCCACTGAAGTCCCGGCTCGCTGTATTTGATGACAGCTTGTGAAACGAACAGGAGAGGGCCTCGAGTTTCAGCCACTAATTGTCCACAAGGCCTTTGTCCATCTGTTCAAAAGCGTACAGGCAGGAGGCGACGCAGCGGGGGCACTCCTGTGCTTGCCAGTGTCGGCGGCTCGAGCGCTTCTGAAACGTCACCGTCAGCACGCTCGTCCCAAAACAATATCAGGTGTGGACATTTGCTCAGCTGCAGACTTCAGAGCTTCATTTACGGAAGACAATATGCAACTGCTAAAAAATGAATGTGACTGTAAGGTTTTTTTTTTTTGTGCGCGTGCGAAGATTATCCCGCAAAGCAGGAGGAAGACATCACGCAAAAGACAGTAGATTTGGAGAACTATGTAATGGACCTGGGTCAATGAGGATCAACAAATAAACCTGTTTTTGAGAACATTCCTTAAGCATTTGCAAGAACTGATATGATTCGAATAAATTCGAACGCTCAATAGGTCGGAAGTGCTAACGTCGTAGTTATTTCAAAGCGATAACGAGGGAAGCATTGACATTCTTTTTTTTCTTCTTTTCTTTGGCTGTATCAATCACAGTTCAAACATGACAACGCTTATTGCTTTTTAAACTTACGTTATTGCTGATATTGTATGAGAAAAAATGATACCAACAACCAACTAAATGGCGGTGATTTTGCCGTCTAAATTGTGCTGATTATAACATATAGAGCCGCTTTACAACCGGCAGAGACACCAAAACATGAAGTACAAAAAGTATGGCACTGATAAGCCAAGCAATCTGCCGCCTCCTACAGCAACACCATTCATGGAAATGGACGGTTCTTAACGTAGTCTACCTATTTGGTTCTCAACGCATGCAATTATATCTTACGAATTTGCTTCTTTTTTTTTTTTTTTTTTTTTTGTATTTTCAATACAATCCGACGAGTCGTTATCGAAATAGGTACGTGAGGAAATGACCATAAACCAAAAAAAAATTCAATAAATAAAAAATACGCAGGCTAGCGAGAAATTTCTCACAAAAGAGCAAGGTAAATGGAATTCATCCAAATACCTGGTCCGTTATCCAGTTTTTTCTCTCTCTCTGTTCCATAAATTCTCAGATTTTTCTGTACCAATCTTATGCATATACAAAATTTCACACACTAAGTCTCCCGATATATGGTTCCCTACACGACCGATTATCCCATTTGGTGCAAGTATCCTCTTCTGTCCACGTCTGGTGTGTTTTTTTTTTCTCCCCTTAGCTCTCACCTTCACTGCGGTAAAGCGAACGGCATCTTCTTTTCCAATGTCCACTCCCGGTAAGAAAACTGTGTAAGTCCGTCCGTCCGTCCGTCGGAAACCTCAATCGGGAGGTGAATGCACTGGCCAGCACAGGAGAGACCGAAAATCAAACGAAAAATGCACTTGCCGACCGCCGCAATGTATTTGGGGGAAAAAAAGATACGCGAACGCTTAGCCTACAGTGTTTTTTTTCCTCCCGTTGGAAAGGAGAATCGTCTGCAGGTTAAAGGAAGGATGAAAGACAGTCATGCATGCAAAATCATGTGTCGGCGTAATTGCATAGCCTACACAAGTAGCAGCGTCTATTCAGTCTTTAGGATCGGGAGAGAGATTGGGGGAGGGAGACGGGAGTGATGCATTGCAGTAGAGGGATTGGCGAGAGGGGAGGGAGAGGACAAAACGTGCATGCGGTTGGAAGTTGTTATGGCAACGCTGATTTAACGTAGGGCTCGCACACAATTTAAAATAAATAGCGTTGGCAAAAAATCACGTTTATTGTTTGTTGTGTGTCGCCTACAGTGTGCAAACACAGAACTTGCGTAATATTAAAGGCTACCAATGCGGAAACATGGTCCCTATTCTTTTTTTCATTCGACCGCAAATCAATACGATAATCTGTGCTAACAGCTGGAGGGCTTTAAAAGAACACAGCCAGATTAAAGCTGGTTTTAAACAAGACTGAAAGCGACTTATCCAAGTGCACGTGTCTGAATGCACTTTTTGACGGAGGCGGATGAGACGCTGACTGCGAGCACGGAGAAAACACGGCTTAAACGACCGCCTGTGGTCGCGAGGCACCTTTCCGTCCACAGCACAACACTCCGCATAGATACGCTTCAGTTCTGATTGGTCAGAATCTGTCCTCAGAACTACAAACTGTTCTTTTAACATTATATAATATGCAAAGTCTATATTCAAGATTTTACATCTCAGTTTTATATAAATGAATTACAAGGCAGCAAAAATATATATTTTTGTTAAATTGAAATATCGTTTTTTTTTTTTGCCGTGTGTAGAGTGACTTTCAATTCAACCTGTGAACCGGGGTGAGGCACTGTGTGCTTGTGTTGATGGATCCGCGTGAAATGAGTCATATATCCAGTCATTCATACACGAGTGTTTATTCTTCTTCTGAACGGTCTATGTTCACAGCTGGAACATCCCTCGTGAGCCCCAGAGATTAGTGTCCTATTTAAACGCGCAGGACAAGATGTGCTCTCTCTCTCTCTCTCTCTCTCTCTCTCTCTCTCTCTCTCTATATATATATATATATATATATATATATATATTTATTTTTATTTTTTTATTTATTTATTTTGTTTCACGGATTAACTGCCATTTGAAACGTTAAAAAAAAACAGCGCGCGACTACATCGCGCGCAAGACCACTGCTTATGCTTCTGCTCCTCCTACCCTACCCCCTCCCCCCTTCTGCCTCGCCTGTTCTGACATTAGCTGAGTTTCTAAGGAAGTTGTTTGAAGTGCCTCTTAAGCTAAAGACACCCTGTCAATCCGTTGTGTGTTATATGTTATTGTATTATGAGGCTTTCTGCTCCAGTTCTCTCCTACGGCCAAAGTGCTGAAAGGGTGTTTTTGGGGAAAGCATGATGGTTGCAATAACAATAATAATAATGTTTTCTTTATTTATTTTTACCATTTTACAGTCAATGGGTTAGTACCTTGCTCAAGGGTAAACGCATGTAGGGCGCCTCACATCCTTACCTGTCTCGCCTTTTTTGTAATTTGTAGGCGAAAGGAAATGTAACTAGGACAGAAGGGCCCCACATCCGCTTTTCTGCCATTTTTAGGCATAGATCTTATTTGAATGAAACACCAGCTCTGGTTATAAACAAACAAACAAACAAACAAACAAACAAACAAACAAACAAACAAACAAACAAACAAACAAACAAACAAACAAATAAACAAATAAATAAATGGTTAATGCATGAATTGCTAATGCTAATTCTTGTGACGCCAGACTGTTGTGAAGCCTCACTCTTGCTCTCTGTCCCCTCCTCACACGCATTTGTCACAGTCATCTAGTCTAAATTACCAGCTCTGTTCTTTTTCCCTGGAGGTGACCGGGATCCTAATTAAGATTATGGAAACTCGCTCCCTCATCCCTCAGAGTCAGAGGCATAGCCGCGATGACGGGGGCACATAGATAAACATGTCAGCCGGCTGCCGTGTGGAACCCTTCCCAGAAATTTCCCCGCCATACCCTGTACTCAAATTCTATACGATGCTAGTTTTGCACAGACCACGACTCTCTAAAGGTCCAGGAAACTGAAAGCTGTGAATTCTTTCATGGTGTGTTTTGTTTTAATACTTTTTTTTTTTTTTTTGCAAATGAAGAAAAAAAAAATTGGTCTACAAAAGCCTTTGCAGAAATTGGCTTGCCTTCCCCCCTGGGCTAAACACCAGGTTTTCAGTGGGCGGGGTTAACTGGGTGCTAGTTATGTTCTTTTAAAAAAAAATGAAGTGACGCTCTTAACCAAGGAACTGAAAGCTGAACGAGTTCCCTCCAGATAAGGAGTCAGAAGAAAACACTTAAAGTAGTACAGATGGGAAATACCAATAACATTTAAGCCACAGGAGGATGGCATGTTAAATCTCAACACTTTTATTTTGACATTGTTCATTGCTATACTAGGTTTAGTAGCCTTTCTCCATGGTCAGAATACCCATAATGCCCCTCAAAAAACAATAACCTGTCAAAGACTGCATAATAGCGTTATTATTTTTATTTGGTTTTATGATTATTTATTTGTAAAAAAAAAAAGAAATAAAAAAAGTCTTGCTCATTGATATTTAAATATACAGTAGTATCTACTATGAATATTTTTGTCTATAAAAAAGCAATTACCTCTAAAAAATAACCCTCTTGCACTAAAAAGGCAGCTTTCTATGTACAGTTATAGTATTAGCTGGCTGATCAGTTAAGATGATGTCAGTACTGTTAGACATGATCATGATTTTCAAAAAATGCTTCTGACAAGTTAAACCGAAAAAAACTACAGGCTGATGGCTAATTACGCTACATTCCATTTATTTGACACTTCTGTCCAAAGTGACGTAGAATAAGTGCATACCGAAGGTCATTGGAACAACTACAAAACACAGGTCCGATAAGATACAATACTCATTATGTAACAGTTATTCATAGCCATGAACACATTAAGTCCAGTTCACGCAGTAAGCACAGGCTAGGTCAGAGGGTAATGTTAAGTCGAACGAGGAGACATTAAGTGCTGGATGGAGCTACATGAAATATGAAAGTGGTACAGGAGGTGCATGTGTATCATGAAAGTGCTACAGGAGTGGAAGGATATAGGTGACAAGAGTGATCCTGGATTGGGAGCGCCCTGCAGAGTAGTGATAGTTAGTCCAGGTACAGCCTGAGGAGATGTGTCTTCGGACCATGGCAGAAGATGGGGAATGACCGAGTTGTCCGTAGAGGAACAGGGAGGTCGTTCCACCACTGGGGAGCTAGGGTGGAGAAGCTCCGTGGCAGGGATGAGCGAAAACCATTCACCCGGATGGCAGGGAGTGCAAGTTACCCCTGCTGCAGCAGAGCGGAGTGGTCGAGCTGGCGTGGTGGATTGAATCATGTCCTGTATGTAGGCGGGGGGCTGTCCTGTTGGCTGCAGTGCAGGTGAGGGTCAGGACTTTTTCTCCACAGTAACATCATTTCAGCCAGGCACTCCTAGATTGACAGCAGACGTGAACGCGACGAGCAGATCTCTCCTTGGCTATGTGAACGCAGGCAAACAGCTGAAGGTGATCCCGGCTCGTTTAGCGTTGCGTCAGCATATTAGCGATCTCCGCGACTGAGAGAGAAGACAAAAAAACAGCCAGAAGTTAAGGAACAGCTAAAAACAGCTAAAGAAGTTATTTCTCTGGGCTACACAGACGGAGGCAGGGGAACCAACTGTCCTCCCAACTGCCGAATGGAACCGGTATTTTTGAAGCCCCCGCCCCCGCCCCCGCACGTCTCCGTTGTTTCTGAATCATTAAATCGTGTCACGGGGAGACGAACGCAGACTCCAATAACATGATTTCATTATTTCCACGCGCTGGGCCGAGAGTGCAGGGGAGGTGTTGCTGCGCTACTGCGGTCTGGCTTTAGTGAGAAAAGCAGGCCGTTGACGCGGCAACCAACCCCCCCCCCCCCCCCGCCCCCCCGCATACCATCTTTCGCAGAAACTGGTATCTGATTCTCTGCTGTGATGCAACAAAAATGTCATTTTGATTCAGGAAAGTGCGCGTTCATGATCTTCGGACGTCCGGGCCGGACGGCGACAGTTTGCAAGGGCCCACACAATAAAATGTAAAATCAACTCATCACAGAGTACTTTGAACTCTATGGTCCCTGGTGGACTAAGCTAAACTCTTTGTTGAGTTCCATTAAGGCTGGAGGTTTTAGTGTGCGGGTTTTCCCTTCTTTTTAAATAGAGTGAATAATCTGAGGAAGAAAAGACTAGGCTTCCTTCTGGCAGGTGCACAATAGCTAAAGGTAGCAGTTAGAATCACCTTTTTACACGCCTGGATCTCATGATGAGATATGCAGTCAGGGAGATGACTAAAACGATGAAGGGCACAAGCAGTATGGCGACATAGAGCAAGACTGGCTCGGGAAGCGCTGTAAAAAAGAAAAAAGTAAAAACAGAGAGGTGTTAAGTGGCGCACGCCGTGAGCGTAGAGGAAATGGAACGCGCAGACGTGACGAACGCTCCGCCTACAGCGCCCACGCCGCGCAGAAACAGCGTCACGCTCGCGTCTGATCTCCAGCCACCGTTGTGTTTCACCCAAAACACACCTCGGGCCCCAGTAAAATGGCCCCCTGCTGAAAGGAAGCCAGAATCCTGGTTAAAGAAATGACAGATCCGTTTGCGGGTTCGTAAACATGACAAAGAGGCTGTCTATTGGCTACCTGTCCCTGTCCCCCCTCCCCCACCCCCCGATTCATTACTTTGTCGTTGATACATGTAAAAAAAAAAAAAAGGTAAGCATGCGTCTTTGTCTCCTGGCTTAATGAGCTCTTTAAATGCAAGGTGGAAGAAAAGATTTTGCGCAGTGCCTGAAACATGTTGGAAGTGCAATGTGGTGCTGGGTGCTGTGACTGGCGGGGGTGCAATATAACGGGTGAGGGAACTGGCCTTGTAGCCTAAGGGTCACAGGTTCGATTCCTGGGTAGGACACTGCCGTTGTACCCTTGAGCAAGGTGCTTAACCTGCATTGCTTCGCTATACATCCGGCTGTATAAATGGATGCTATACAAAAGCTGTGGAAGTCGCTCTGGATAACGGCCTCTGTTATTGCCTGTAATGCAGTGTAATGCAGTGTAATGTAATGTAATGCAGTGTAATGTAGTGTAATGTAATGTAATGTAATGCAGTGTAATGTAATGTAATGTAATGTAATGCAGTGTAATGCAGTGTAATGTAATGCAGTGTAATGCAGTGTAATGTAATGTAATGTAATGCAGTGTAATGTAATGTAATGTAATGCAGTGTAATGTAAGTAATGTAATGCAGTGTAATGTAATGTAATGTAATGCAGTGGCTGGAAGCCCTGGCTCTGTGTTGCAGAAAGCTCACTCACGCTGGATGGAGTAGGTCTTTCTCAGGATGAAGCCCGAGCTGTGATTGAGCCGGCACTCCATGTTGTGGGCGACGGGGACGAGGAGCGACAGCGTGACGTGGGGGGCGGGGGTGTGGTTTTGGGCAGTCAGAACGTGCACGCCATCCCGGAACACACTCAGGAGGAACCCGGGGTCCGGGGACACTTTGACGGAGCACAGCAGTTCGCTCACCATCCCAGGGGCAAGGTCAAAGGTCATAGAATCTGGGGCATGCGTGCACACGCACGCATGCACGCACGCAGACACACGCACGCACACGCACACACACACACACACACAGAAGAAGCATGAAAAATGTACTAGGTTAGCTACATGGTCCAAATTGTGGTTGGGGATTTTCACTCTGTTACAAGGTTATTGGGGGGGGGTCTAAGGGAAATCATCAAGTGGTCCCCCCCCAATATTATCACGTTGTATTGGCTGTTTGTTGTCTCCCCCAAAATTGAAAATCAAATGTTTGTTACTGCACAAAATTAGTATTGTACTGTACAAAACTGAGTATTGTACCTTATCGAACGTGTGTTTACTTTAAAAGTTGTTCCAGTGACCTTGATGTGCACTTCTGTGCGTCGCTCTGGATAAGAGCGTCTGCTAAATGGAGGTGATGTGATGTGATGTGACGTGACGTGATGTAAAAGCACACGCAGATTACCGTGCAACAGAAGCAGAACTCCTCCTCCTCTCTTTCTCTGGGGCTCCTGTAGCGTTTCGTACGACAGCATGCAGCGGTACCTCTGGCTGTCCCTCCAGGTCGCGTTCTGCAAAACCACGGACTTGTTCTCCGAGGTGCTGTTTCTGTCAAGGGCCACGACCCGGTTCTTGTACTCAGGCCGAGCCTGGGAGTCGGGGTAGGCGTACAGGTCCTGCCCGTTGGGCCCGGTGTGGTACCAGTACAGGATCACCCCGGTCACCCCCTGTTTTCGGGTGTGCGAGAACCTGCAGGCCAGAGTGGCGTTGTGATTCAGCCTCGACACAACCACATTCGGGCTCTGGGTCACCGTGATCTGACCCCAGTTCCCTGGGGGGGAAGAGTGAAAACAACATTAATATCATTCGTTCATTATATCCGATATACGATTAATCGAAACTTTTTTTTCTGTTATGCATACAAGACTGCGGTTACTGCGATATTGTACTGTACTCCAGTCCTGTTCTGTGTTTTTATGGGTTTAGTGATCCTGAGTTTCAGTGGAAAAGTACATTTTCCTTTTGGGATTAATAAAGATTTAATCTCATCTCTTTACACCTCTTTTCATACATAATTTGATATTGGGTAGTCTTATGGTTTAATTCATTAGAACAAAGTCATACGTATATGGGAATATGCCCCTTAAAAGATTATACACATTATGCACATAAATAAGCCAGTGTTCTTGTGGGTTAAGGAAGCATTTCTTGAGGAATCATTTGTAGGAAATAGAGATTAAATGTGTCTTTTTTTAAATTAAATTTTATTCATTTTCATGAGGAATTCAATATTCCGGCAAAGGCTGTACAGACAGCAGACAAATATTTATATGTGTTGAATGAGAATGTTTTCTGCTTATATGTTCAGAGAGGATTGTTTCCTTTCACTCATTGCAATTTATCCTGTTTTAACAGGATCTTTTTTGTTTATGGCTGTCCCCTTGCAGTGACACTAACTGTAACCCTAACCCTAATTTAGCTTAACTTAGTTTAGCTTAGTTTACCTTAACTTAACTTAGTTTAGCTTAACTTAACTTAAAGGCGAATTACACTTTATTACACTTCTGCTTCTCATGACTGATATTGTCCTTCTAATGAATGTGGCGCCCTTAATTTTTCGATCAGTTTTTTCATTTTAAATGTCTAACGTTAGAAACAAAGACCTATTTTTTTTAGCGCAAGTCCACATAGTAGTACGGCTTCCGGTTTTTTCTTCTTCTTCAATTTCGTTTCGCGGCAAAATCGAGAAGAAGCGAAGGAAAACATTCCGTTAACTTTGCGTTGAAATGGAACAAACTAACGTCTGCTAGCTTTTCTTTGATGCGATATCGGTGTAATACCCGGTTGTTATAATGCCCCTGTTAAGCCTACCTTGAAAGCACATTTTCATAGTTTTCCACACAATGCAACTTTGTGCCAGACGTGGCTGGGTGTAATCAGAAACCCCGACATAACAGCCAAATAAGTTCGCAAACGAGGACTAAGGGTATGCAGCGACTACTTTGAAGGCACCGACTACCAAGGCGACCGTCTGAAGCCTGGAGCTGTACCCACCGTTTTCCCATCGTTGGTCGAACCGCTTGAGGTACGTACTATGCGGGCTGGCTGATGCTATTGTGTCTGTCTGTGATGGTCGAAAAAGCATCGCTAAAGTGCCCTTTAGAGTGGCGAAATCGAGAGGAAGTGCCCTATTGGCTGCCCTTCACATGGGAAAAAAATGATTGAGTGCCCTCTAGGGTGCCCCTTCATGCAATAAATTATGATGATGTGCCCTCTAAAGCAAGAAAATTTGATAATGTGTCTTAATGAGGGCGCTTCTAGTGGAGAAAACATGATGCAGTGCCCTATAAGGTGCCCTTACAATGGTCTAAACTTGATGTTCCCTATGGGTGCCCTTCCAATGGAAAAGGGTGCCGTTATGAAATGCCCTCTATGCCGCCCCTACATGACAGTGTCCCAAAGGGTGCCCTTTCCAGTAGAGAAAATGGGATGCAGTGCTGTATAGGGCAGTGGTTCTCAACCTCGGTCCTGGGGGCCCACTGTGTATGCTGGTTTTCGTTCCAACCACAATTGCAATCTCAGAATTTTAACAAGCTGTTCATTTTTCTTAATTAGGTGTTTTTAATGTTAAGAGGAATTATTTACCCTCTTAAGCCACATTATGTCAGAAACTGCAATGCATGGCATGAAGAATAAAATCCCATTGTGTTATTGTGTTGCTTTTTAAGTGATTGCAAAAAAAAAACATAACGAAATAACTAATTGAAAAAAGGGCGACACGTTCATTAGAAGGACAATATCAGTCATGAGAAGCAGAAGTGTTATAAAGTATAGGCTAATTCCCCTGTAACTTAACTTAGTTCACCTTAACTTAAATTAACTTAGCTTAGTTTAGCTTAACTGGACTCATCTTAACTTAAAGGAATGTGTTGCACAAACTCACCTTGCTGCAGAAGCAGCAGCACAGTCAGACAGAGCCACCTGGATTTCCTTGGAGCAGGACTTCGGCCGTGAGCACACATGGACATGGTCTTCCTGCCTTCTCACACCCTGTGTTTCTCGGACCCCTCACAGCTATAACTACAAGATTGAAGGCATACTTCAGCTTCGGCGAAGAAGCAAAGACATGCACACATGCGATCACGTCTCTGCCCCTTGCCTTGAAACATTGACCAATTCCACACCACTTCCACATTGTTATTAGTTCATTTTTATGCATTCTTTGTCAAAATCTTTGACAGTGGCATGATTGTCGGTGCCAAACGTGGTGATTCCAGCATCTCAGAAACAGCTGCCCTTCTGGGACTTTATTCATTACAGACCAGTGGCGGCTGGTGACTCAAAAAATTGGGGAGGACAGGAAGAAAACCAACCCACGGCATCGTGTTATTTTACACTAGTTGGCTACTTATCTCTACTTTCTTATGTTCAAGTTATGTTATGTTATTATGTTCAAATGTAGCAATAATCCAACTAGCAACCTAATGCAAACTTACTATGCACCTGAGGTTTATCCCCATCTTCCGTAAGGAACAAATATCATATTATCATTTATACAACGGCTTGGCTGAATACTCTATTCTGATTGGTCCAAGGGTGGGCATTACTTCTCAGTAAAGGGACACCTTGGCCTTCAAACAGTTCTAAAATAAATACGCTAAAAAATCCAGCATCCTAAAGCAGTTTAAACTGCAACATTATTCTTTCGCTATTGAATTGTTGTTACCCCCCAAATCGGAATTGTCCCTTATTTGGACAGTAGAATAGGTGTTCCGCATTTAACTCCTGGGTACGGGAGGAATTTTCATCCGTATGTTTGTGAACGATTGCGTTTATAGTAACCGCTGTTTTAAATACAATTCAATAGTTGGCTAGCTAGCTAGCCGGGATAACAAGCATGCCGTGAGACCATTCTGACCTAAAACCAAGAATTTTAATATTGGCTAGGTGACAAGTGACGGCGAACCTGTCATAAAGCTAGCTGGCATTCAAAACCCGTTTCAGAGGGTCTTAGAAAGACGTTATGTCTACACTGCGCGACCACACCATTTAAAAAGCAAGACAGTGTTAGGGAGATTAATTTGATTGACTTATGGTTTCATGCAGTTTTATTAAATAATGTAATGACAAAATTGACCAAAATTGGTACTAACTGTATGGTATAAAACGAGAAGGAACTATTTTTTCTAGGTAGAATCATTGTTTTCATAGAATTAACGACCAGAGGTTTTTGCTTAACAACGGTGCAAATGGAACTACCAACCAGAGTTTTGCTTGACAAAGGTAAAATAATATGCTCAAACACCTGCGGAAGATTATTTCACTTTCAGCTGATTAAATCGAAAAAAATAAATAAATATAAAAGTAACCATATATAGTCTATGTTGGTAACCCGCTCTATAAGTGGAATAAACCCCTCTGGGCTGTCCTGTTATTGGAAAATAATGTAGCCTACTTCGGAGCTGGTTAAGCGACCCTACATTATTTTCCAATAACAGGACAGCCCGTCGTGGTTTATTCATTATATCATACCATATTACAACACAAAGGATGAATATAAAAAAGGGGCCAGGTGAACGAAAGGGAAAGACACGTCTAATCACTGCTGGCTCTGGATGGAAATGACCCTCGTGTGTGCATAATGTGTCACTAGAATGAGCATTTTTGATCATGGTTATCTGTGGAGCTGGTCGTCCAGCAGTCTTGATCCTCATTAGCTATTAAACACATTACAACTAAATTAGAATGATTGTGGTTCTCAGCCTTGGTCCTAGGGACTCGCTGTGCATGTTGGTTTTTGTTCCAACCACAACTGCAATCCACAGAATTTCAACAAGCTATTCATTTGTCATAATTAGGAGCTTTTTCATGGTTCATGAGGGATTACTTACCCTCAAAAGCCCCATTATGTCAGAAATGAAACATGGTGGCGGTAGTGTTATGGCCTGGGCATGCATGGCACTGGAACTGGCTCACTTGTCTTTATTGATGACGTGTCTGCAAATGCCTGAATATCATTGGATGCCGTTTCACCTGGCAATGAGTGGCAGCGGTACACTGTAGCACTGTGCCCCCCCCCCCCCAGCTTTTATCATTAGCCCAACATATTGATCCAGTGTAGTATTGTTAATGTGGAAAAGCAATTCTACCTGTGACGTGAATATTCCAGTAACTTTGTGAAGTTGGGCCAATGAGGCAGTGGTAGCGTTATTGCAAATGGAAATGCGATTAAGAGTATACTAGCTGCAAGCATGTGTCCACTCGGACAAACGCCGGGATCCAAAGAATGTTATCAAAAGTGCAGAAGCATTGCTTCGTGAAATGTTTTTACCTGAATATTTGAACATTCAAGAAGTTATAGGCTAGGGAAAAACTGACTAAGTGTCGTATATATTTAGAGTTGCACATTTTTATTCAGTTAATATCTGTGTTAATTTTCTTTGTATTTGCTGTACCATGTGAACATTACATGAGACAGAAATAAAAACAAACAACACAAAAAAAAACAATTTTATAAGTAACTGTAATGCCTTCGCATGCAAATGACTGCATGAAAATATTTTGTGCTAACATAACTGAACTGAAGCTAGCTCTGCTACAGAATCAAACCAGCAGGAAATGGAAAGTCCCTGACAAATGTTCCACTGAAAAACCACAATCTTTGGGGATGATGTAATACATGACATTTTCTCTCAAAACACAGCTGGACATTTTGTTATTTTTAAAAAGTATAATAGCATATTATTTTTAATTGTTCCAGCCTCAAAGCATGTTCCTGACTGCACACCGTTATTTAATTAATTTTAAATTCTACTGTTCCTGTGACTGGATTCTCTTTGATTGCAGGGGTAAGGTTACGTGTACAGGAGGAACAGCTCCCTAAATTAAGCAAGTATAACAACTGAACCCCCTTGCACAAAAATGTGAAACACTTCAAGAGGAGTGTTTCAAGCGGTGCGAATCTGCTTCTTAATGCCAAGAGGACAGACCCCCCCCACACCCTTGACCAATAAGACATTGTTTTCATTCACCCGAGGAGGCTCCAAGAAAATCAAGCAGATCAAAACCCCAAGATGCCAAAAAATGTCATCTCGAGGTTTTGCTCTGCTTTACTTTTGCCAAAATGTTTGGTGTGAAATTATTATTGAAAGAGTACAATTCACTCAAATACAGGATATTTGATGGCCGTCAGGGTCCTGTGAACTCTATTAGATTTGAATTAACATTGAGCATAAAGGTAACCTAATGAACGATCTGTGTTGAAAACAGAAGTAAATACCACTATACAGCTAACTTAGCTGAGCACAGCAGTACGTTACCTGCAAAAGGAAGCACAAAAATACATTTGTGTTATTCATATATGGGTCACAGTATGTGGCTTTTTGAATGTTCCATATCCAGGAAATGTACAGACATTGCGCATGGATGGGATGGCCTGGGGTGGTGGGGTGGTGGTGGTCGTGAGATGTTTTCAGGTGACCTAAAATCCCTGATGGCACTGCCCCTGCCCAGAAGCCCTTCATCCTGTCACATGCTCAGATAAACAGCAACATTCGCTGGAGCTGAAGACCCCATATGCCCCCTTCTGTTTTGAAGCAGTGGATTTAAATAAAATAAAAAATATATATAATAAAACATTTTTTTTGCTATGCTACGACAGACAACCACGCACCGCCGTCCGAAATAACCATTTGTAAAGTGTTATGAAAATAATAATTTTATGAATGTTTAATAACCATTGGTTATCGTCTCGCAATGTTATGATAAATTCCTGTAGTCAGAACGTTAGCTAGCTAGCCTACATTCTGTGCATTAGCTAGCGAACAGCTCATACATTCTGAGCATATTCCACTTGCTAGCTTTGCGTAAAGTTAGGATCCGTTAATGTTCCCATCAGTTGTTAATGTTCCCATCAGTTGTTGATGTGACACTTATTTTATTGTAACACCGTACCAATAATATTTTTTACAGTCTCTGATAATAACACTTCACTTCAGCCAGGACATGCATGAAAAGGTAACGTTAACGTCAATACGTCATTTTGCGCTGGAACTGTAATTGTGGAAATAAATAATATTTTGCTAAAAAAGTGTCAGTGTTTGCATGGAGTGGAAACAAACATTTTTGGTCAAAACGGGCCGATTTGCGAGTGCTAATCAATCAACCATCACCAACGTTAACTATCATAGCTAAGTTACCTGGAAAGTTAATTAGCTAGCCACACATTCACCCAGCGACCAACAATGGTGCTCACGAGCGTATTCAACTAACATTAATGTCTTTATTACGTTATATTTGTCAGAAAGCCCACGTGAAGTCTGAGTAAAGTGTCCATCATTTATGTTGCGCTACATGTACAATTTATGTAGACAGTAGTAGCTTTCATTTACTGAATATTCCTATAGTATACTGTAGCCTATAGCTGTACTTGCTTGTACCTGGAGGGCAGGGGAGAGGAAAAGAGATGACTGGAGAGGAGAGGAAAATATAGGACCAGAGGAGAGGAGGAGAGAGGGCTGGAGAGGAGAAGATAGGACGTGAGGAGAAAATGAGAGGAGAGCAGAGCAGAGCAAACGCCCCTGCTGCCCACCCAAGTTTACTTGTAAATATGTAAATAAAAACAACAATTTGCTAAACCTTGGCCACAATATCTGGACTTGTCTTCATATAACAATGCACAGATTTCTGTTTATATGATTATGGTTATGGTTGTACTTTATTAATCCCTAATCTCTGCCATTACATACAATGAAACAAGAAAAGGTAAAAAAGAGCAATGTAATACAATACACTATTAGACATTATTGTAATAAATAAATAAATAAATAAAAAGTTCTTCCCGTGTGTTAGTGAATTTTTAAATGTTTGAAAATGGCAGGAAATTAGTTTTCAAATTTTGAATTTTTTCTGGGAGGGGGACCCCCAGATTTGGTCCCCCCCAATGTTGACTCCATGGCTACGGCCTTGCAATGCACCACAAAACATAAGCAGAAGCAATACATCAAACAGATGGAGAGGGTGTCAGTGAAGGCTTTTTGACAGACTGGTGTCCAAATCATAATTAAAGTATGTATTTCTTATGATTGCACTTCTGTGGAAAAGTAGACAATGTAGAAAATGTACATTAATGCTCACATTTCTTTAATGCTATTTGGTAATGAGAGAAAATATATGGCCCATGAATTATATTAATTATCCTGCGAATGATATTTAAGCATTATATTTCAGCCCATCCTACCGTAGAAAAATAAGCATCTGGGCTTGTTTTATGAGACAATGAAACCTAGGCAGAACATGCATAGGGTTTGTATTGCTATTTCGTAGCAACGTAGCTCAGGAGGTAAGAGCGGTTGTCTAGCAGTCGGAGGGTTGTCGGTTCGATCCCGCGCCTTGGGTGTGTCAATGTGTCACTGAGCAAGACATTTCACCCCTAATTGCTCCCAATGAGCTGATTGGTACCTTGCAGGGCAGCCTTTTACCGTTGCCGTGTGAGTGAATGGGTGAATGAGAGGCATCAGTTGTGAAGTGCTTTGGATAAAAGCGCTTTATAAATGCAGTCAATTTACCAATTTAAATTTTCAGAGGTTAATCAGTGTTTCCGGAAAAGATCAAACTGACTCAACACTCCAAATGACATAAAAACACAGCCAAGTCTGAAAAAAGTACTCACTGTACAATGCCAAAGTGCCCGGGTCCAGAGTCGCAATAAGCCTGCTTCCTAGGCCCTTATTTCCTGAGAGTAATATACCGCTCGCTAAAGGAAAAACCCGCTGTTTTTCTGTTGAACAGGAAGCTCCTGGCTTCCGGTATCACTTTAGCACCTATGAAACGGCTAGACCGCGTCAAATATATACGCTCGCCACTATCGGGATTTCAGTGCAATACAGAAATAAAATGAATGCAAAAATACTCAATATATATTAATCGCAGTTGTGAACAATACAAACCGTACATATGGTTAATGATTGCCATTTGCCTCTGTTCCATCACATTGAATGGTGAAAGTGACATTTATTTGTAATAAAGACGTTCATTTTTTTTAGAAATCCACTATAATGAAAGCATGGGAGCATAAATCATGATTATCAGTGAAAAATTAGAATGTCACAAGTTTTTCATGCAGAAGACTATTGATATGTATTGTTTTGAACTGACATTCTCACTTTCAATTTAACATTGAACATTCTCAATTCTCAATCAAGTTATTTATCTTTACCATATTACATTCACAGAAACCATATAGCTAAACAGAAATAAGGCAAATACAGATGAGGATCAACAAATATAATCACAAAACAAGCACAAAATTTACACTTTTAACTAAAAGTTATAAATGGGTCAATTTGACCCAAACTCAACACCAAGGTTTTTTTTTTTTAAAAAAAACAAAACATTTTTAACCAAATCTGGCATCATTACTCATTTTAATCAGGTGAATGCAAGTGAATGGACTTTTTCTAAAGCTGGCAGTATACTCAGTAAGAAGAAAGAACTTCAGGATTGAGAACCACCGGCGAACATGTCCACGAACACTGTTGTCGCTTAACTCAGTGAGAACACCGCACCGTTTAAGTCACTCCACGCCGCTGGGGCATGAATAATTACGAGGCAGCTATTAACCGGGGCTGGAATCTCAACCAGAGCTCAGTCTCGCGGCTACACCATGGATGTATAAATGGTAAATGGCAAATGGATGTATAAAGAGAAGGGCTACGTGAGATCACAACACAAAACAAAAAGTTTAAAGTGTTTAAAGTGGCTTTAGTTTATCTGGCTATGCAAAAGAAGAAAAAAAAGGCGAAGATGGTACGTTCGCCCTATAAATCAGAGTAGGACAGTTTTGTCTGTACATTCGGCAAATGCGAGTTTAGACCTATTTTTATACGGTCTATGGTTTAGAGGAGGGGGTCCACTTTCTCTTATTTCCGAATGTGTGCTAGGCGTTTTAATGACTTGCTGAAACGAGTAGCACCATTCATCAAACATGCGGGAACTCACAGAATTTCTACAGAAGAGAGACACAATGCAATTTCAAGCACTGAAAACCCAAGATCTGAAACCCAAAAAGAGTCCTCTCAGTCAGCTGGTCATGAGACTCACTAACCAACTAAAACCAAATACTGACCAAACTCAGATCAGCGCTGCTTTAAAACCAGAGTCTAGAGTAAACCAAATAATTAAACAAACAAAAGATGCCTATCTGGAACACTGGAATAATGAAACCAAAACACAAAATAAACCTAATTGCTACTTGGCCGTAAATAGAGAATACGATTTGGCAGAGTATCTCTTCTCTGTCAGAGATACAAAGCAGAGACAAATCCTGACCAAGTACAGGCTCAGTGACCACACCTTAGCAATTGAAAAAGGAAGGCACAAAAAAAACATGGCTACCCAAAGAAGAACGTATATGTGGTCAATGCAAGACAGGAGAGGTAGAGACAGAGATGCACTTCCTGGTATATTGTGAAAAATATTCACAGATAAGGGAAACATATTTTAATAAGATCCAAAATTCAAAATTCCAAAACAAATTTCCCTCCCTAACAAATGAGCAAAAGCTGTGAGTCCTATTAGGAGAAGGACCGACAGCCTCACTCGCCTGTCACAGCCTGAGGGACAGTGGGTGAGCATCTAACAAACATATGTATGTGTGTGTGTATATATATATGCATATGTGTGTGTGTATGTATATGTATGTATATATGTGTGTGCGTGTGTATGTATGTATGTTCGTATATATATATATATATATATATGTGTGTGTGTGTGTGTGTGTGTGTGTGTGTGTGTATGTGTGCATATATATATATATATATATGTCTGTGAGTATGAATATGTATGAGTATATATATAATCCTCTTATTGAGAAAATACTTTTTTTTTTTAATAATTTAATTTAGTTAATTAATAGATAATAAATATTATGTTACTGTCATGTATGCTGTTATTGTTGTTGCTGCTTGTTTTCTTTTTTCTTTTTAATTATATATTCTTACTGTGGTTGATTATTTTTATCACTAAGCTTTGGCAATATGTATTTTTAATTATGTCATGCCAATAAAGCATTTGAATTTGAGACTGGCATTAACTCCAGAGACTGTAAAAAAGTATACTGCCTACTTAAGTCGCTGCAAACCAGAATGTCAGCTAATGTAATGCCTAACCTGACACCTGCTGCTCAGTGCTGGAATTGCCAGTACAAAGACTGCAAAGGAGCAGATGTTTTTGAGTAATGAAATAGTGATTGCGGATAATATTGTGAACACATGACATGCTGCATGACCATTACCTCTTGTAGGTTTTGCCTGCATCTTCTGATCATAGGCCAAAAAATGCATTTATGATTATACACATTACTACTGCATTTATAAATTATTGCTTGGCACAACGCACAAAGAGTAACCATTCACTTTTGTATGATGTAAATATGATATTCTTAAAATAACTGGTAGGGACTGTGTTTGCATGTATCCAAACTTGTCTAGATATTGGGTTCATTTGACAGGTTGGATGAAAAAGGCGGTTTTAAAAAAAAAAAAAGATACTACACTACCCATAACACCCTAGCACATATTTGACAGTGACGCCTTTTTCGCCTTTTCGTGTTTACGTCAAGACGTTCGTGAAAAGAAAACGAACATGGAGGAGATCGGGGTAATTGTTGAAAAAGCTCAGGTACGATCATGTAGTTATTGTTATTCACGTTAGTTCAACGATGGGCAAGTGTTTTATCTAAAATTATTTTTATTAACATTAGAACACCAGCCTCGTCGCTGTGATCTCGCCCGGAGTTTTATCAAATGACAGAACTGTGGGACTTTCACTTGACTCGAAAAGATGCCAATTCATTCAGTGGCTAGACGGCTAACTCAGTTAGCCGAGAGGGTCTCTGGTGTAGTGTAGCTAGCTAGCTATTTGTTGAGCTGACCCTCTTGTAGCCGACGTTAGGCACTAGCTAGAATTGGCTAGGTTAATTACCTAAAAGCCGCTTCGTGGTCAAATGAACTATTCACGCTAACTAATAACTGTAGGCGAATTATATGCGTGTTTCATGAAAACTAGGCTAGATGGCTAGCTAACTAACGTTAGTTACGCTACGTGGTTCGGTAGCCGGCTAAATTGGCTGTTGCAGTGCCGGTTAGCTGGCTAGCTTCACGTTTTCCATATTTTTCACTACAGCCTGTGCATATATCAATATTTAGCTAGTCTTAGTGAATGTTATATTATTACCAATGTCTAGCTAAATATGCTGTTTCTGCGACCGGTTCTAAACGTGTATTTGCCAGACTCGGCTACCGTTAACTCGCTAGCTAGTTGGGCAGATTTCCCACCGTCTTTATTTTTCAACGTGATGTTGTCTGCGAGTTAACAGGTGTGACGCTTAACCTTAACTGGTGCCTTAAAAATGTAACTGTGGCTGTTATTTTCTGTGGTACAGTGAGCTATGTTCGGCGCGCGTGTTATGGTTGTTGTGAATAATTATCTGAAAACCTGTCGTATTCCAGGACGAAGTGCCGGCCATGCTCACCTCCAGGCCGCAGACTGGCCTCTCCTTCCTGGCCCCAGAACCCGAGGACCTGGAGGACTTGTACAGCAGATACAAGGTCTGTGCAGTCTGGCTCCATAGTACCGTCCTGTTTCTGACTTTATTTAAGTCTCGAGTCTGGCCCTTTGAACTTGCCTCGATGTCACTGTGGTGTGTGTGCTTGCTCTGAAGTCCTCCAGGACTGGAGGTAAACCTGCAGACACTGTGGCCCTCCAGGACTGGAGTTAAACCTGCAGACACTGCGGCCCTCCAGGACTGGAGTTAAACCCGCAGCCACTGCGGCCCTCCAGGACTGGAGTTAAACCCGCAGACACTGCGGCCCTCCAGGACTGGAGTTAAACCTGCAGACACTGCGGCCCTCCAGGACTGGAGTTAAACCTGCAGACACTGCGGCCCTCCAGGACTGGAGTTAAATCTGCAGACACTGCGGCCCTCCAGGACTGGAGTTAAACCCGCAGACACTGCGGCCCTCTAGAACTGGAGTTAAACCAGCAGACACTGCGGCCCTCCAGGACTGGAGTTAGGCGCTCCTGTTTTATACTAAATAGATGCTGAACGCTTGCATTCCTTCTATCCTCCATTTTACTTAATTACAGGAGGTTCACAACCGGTGCTACTGGCACTTTTTCTGAACGTCAAATGAAATCGTATCTTGCTTGGTTATGAGGTTATGCCCCTCAGTGTATTTTTTGAATGTGTGTCAGATTGGAGTGTTCGTGTATAAAAGGAATGGAGACTTGGCTTTCAGTTAATATTTAGAACATGGATGTAGATGTCCGTTTAGCCTACAGTATCTGCTGTGTTGTTGGCTGCTGTTCCTGATGATGTCATCGATGCCATGCTTATGCCACTCTTCTTCGTCCCTCGCTGCCCCTATTAGAAGCTGCAGCAGGAGCTGGAGTTCCTGGAGGTGCAGGAGGAGTACATCAAAGACGAGCAGAAGAACCTGAAGAAGGAGTTTCTGCATGCCCAGGAGGAGGTGAAAAGGATACAGAGCATCCCCCTGGTCATTGGCCAGTTCCTGGAGGCCGTGGACCAGAACACTGCCATCGTCGGCTCCACTACAGGTGCATGCGCACACGTGCCCATACACAAACACACTTACACACATGCACACAAATCCACATGCACACACACGTGAACACTCTTACACACGTGCATATACACAAACACACACACACACACACACACTGTCAAGCACACGCATGCACACACACGCGCTCACACACACACACACACACACACACCCACACAACAATTCACAACAACCACTTGCCAAAGAAGCACGAGTACCTGTACGTGTGATACGTCACTCCCCCATAACTTCCTGTCACCATAACTCTAACTTCCTGTCCCCGGGCTCGAGTATTGTCATGCCCCCGTAACTCCAACTTCCTGTCCCTATAACTCTAACTTCCTGTCCCTATAACTCTAACTTCCTGTCCCTATAACTCTAACTTCCTGTCACCATAACTCTAACTTCCTGTCACCATAACTGTAACTTCCTGTCCCAAGGCTCGAGTATTGTCACGCCCTTGTAACTCTAACTTCCTGTGCCCATAACTCTAACTTCCTGTCCCCGTAACTCTCTAACTTCCTGTCCGCAGGCTCGAACTACTACGTGCGGATCCTGAGCACCATCGACCGGGAGCTGCTGAAGCCCAACGCCTCGGTGGCGCTGCACAAGCACAGCAACGCGCTGGTGGACGTGCTGCCCCCGGAGGCCGACAGCAGCATCATGATGCTCACCGCAGGTCAGCGCCCGGGAGACGCGCGCGCGCGCCCCTTACCGCCCTCGCCGCCGCCGCCGCCAGGCCGCGGCTCTCCCGACGCCCGCGTTAAGACGTCCTTTTTGTGTGACGCGTCGCACGCGCGCTCGCGCCGTTCGCTTCTGTTTCCACCCGATTCGCTCTCTGCTTGAACCCGCATCGCCCAAAGGCTAGCATTGCTAGCACTGATGTCTGAAAACAATGGGTCTCTTATTAGGGATGTATCCGAATTCGAACGCTGTATTCGGGAAAGCAGGAACAATGCGATGGAAACAGATATTTCTTCTACCCGAAGTTGCTCGTTATTGTTCGGATTCGGGGAAAAAAAAAAAAAAAAAGGTCAGCTCAATGTCGAGTTCTCAGCCTCTATCTAACATTACGAGAGAGAGAGAGAGAGACATGAACACACACGAACAAACTTTGAGCCACTGCGCTGCAAAACGTTTAATAAATAACTTCTGTGCGTCAGCCATTATGTGTCTTCAAATTGATTCATATCATTGTGGGTGGCCTCAAGATAAAAATGCCCATTCTGTTTGCAACATATGACTTTGATTTCACTAACTAGTCGTTTCATTTACTACAAAACACATTGCTATATTCTGTAGTCGTCCCCACCGAGTCAGCGCACAGCAGGCAGCTATCACTAGTGTGTAATGAGTAGGGTGTCAAGTCAGGCTGTGAATATAGTCTGTTGGTAAGAGCCTTATTAACTGCATTTTATCTTCCCACACACACACACACACTCACACCTTCTCACACCTACTCACACTCACTCTCACTCACATACACTTACATGCGCACGCACACGCTCACTCACACACACATGCTCACTCACATACACACACACACGCTCACTCACACACATACATGATCACACACACATGCACGCTCTCTCACACACACACACACACACACACACACACACACACACACACACACACAGACCAGAAGCCGGACGTGATGTATGCCGACATCGGAGGGATGGACATCCAGAAACAGGAAGTGAGAGAGGCGGTGGAGCTCCCTCTTACACACTTTGAGCTCTATAAACAGGTAGGGATGCGTGAGAGAGACGTGTGTGTGTGTGTGTGTGTGTGTGTGTGAGAGTGAGTGTGTGTGAGAGTGTGTGTGTGAGAGTGAGTGAGTGAGTGAGTGAGTGAGTGAGTGAGTGAGTGAGTGAGTGAGTGAGTGAGTGAGTGAGTGGTGTGTGTGTGTGTGTGTGTGTGTGTGTGTGTGTGTTGTGTGGTGAGTGTGTGAGAGTGTTGGTGTTGTTGTTGTGTGTGTGTGCTGGAGTGGTGATGGTGTGTGATGAGGAGTGGGTGTGTGTGTGTGTGAGAGTGGTGTGGGTGTGGTGGAGTGGTGGAGTGGGGAGGAGTGTTTTGTGTTGGTGTGTGAGTGTGTGTGTGTGTGTGTGAGGTGGAGAGTTGTGGTGTGTGTGTGTGAGAGAGGTGTGTGGTGGTGTGTGAGAGTGTGTGTGTGAGTGTGTGTGTGTGTGGGAGTGTGTGTGTGTGAGTGTGTGTGAGTGTTTTACACTCTTACTCCAGTCCCTGTGGTGGCGTGCTCGTGTTAATAATGAAATCAGCGTCTGCTTTCGCTCCCTAACCGTGAAGCGGCTGTGGACGGAGTCGCTCGTAAACACACAGCTTCCTGTGCCACTGTGCCAGGACAGCAAACGGCTTGCACTCCGCTACGTGTCCCTGTGGTGCCAGAATGGTAATACGAGGTCCAAGAGAGGCCCACTTGGTGCAGAATTTAGCCTTTAGCTCAGCTTTGCGTTACGAATCTGTCTTCGGTTCCCCCTGCTAACACACAGAATGTCGCTGCCACTACATTGCAGCAACGTTGTGAGAACGTTTTTTTGACTCCGAGGTTGCCGGCTGGATTTGAGTAAGGCACTTAACCTGAATTGCTTTGATAAAATATCCCGGTGTATAAACGGGTCATATGAACCCCTCTGGTTAAGGACCTTGCAAGTACCTGCATGTAAATGTGTAATTCATGAAAGATAGTGGGAACCCTGAGTCCTGATTAAGCAGGTGATCGAATGTGCGATTGGTCGGGTGATTGGCTGTATTATTGGGTGAGTGGTTTGTCAGGAGATTTGGTGTGCGTTGGGTTGATTGGATGGGTGCTGGGGTGACTGTGCGGGTGATTGGGTGTGACTGGGTGGGGGGGGGGGGGGTGATTGGGTGCTCACTCTCTCCTCTGTTCCAGATCGGTATCGACCCCCCCAGGGGTGTGTTGATGTACGGCCCACCAGGCTGTGGGAAGACCATGCTGGCCAAGGCTGTGGCACACCACACTACAGGTAAACACACACAAACACACACACACTCTCTCTCACACACACACACACACACACACACACACACACACACACACGCGCACGCAACCGTGAATGCACTCCATTAACGCTCTTTCCCTCTCCCTCCCTCCCCCCTCCCTCCCCCATTCTGCCCCTCGCTCGCTCCTCGCTCTACTCCATCTGACCGGCCTCCGCCTTTCCCTCCTTCCTCTCTCCCTCTCCTTCTCACTTCTCCCTCCCCCTCTTTCTCCACCTTTCTCTCTCTGCCCCCCGCCCTCCCGTCTTTCTCATCTGTCTTACTCTCTCCCCATCTACTCTCTCTCTCTTCCCTACCTGCCCCATCTCTCTCTCTCTCTCTCTGTCCCTCTCTCCCCTGGCCCTCCCCATCTCTCTTTCTGTCTCTCTCTCTCCCCTAACCCCCATCTCTCTCTCCCTCCCTGTCTCCTCTCTCCCCCCCCCCCCCCCACAGCGGCGTTCATCCGTGTGGTGGGGTCGGAGTTTGTGCAGAAGTACCTGGGGGAGGGGCCCCGCATGGTGAGGGACGTCTTCCGGCTGGCCAAGGAGAACGCCCCCGCCATCATCTTCATCGACGAGATCGACGCCATCGCCACCAAGCGCTTCGACGCCCAGACGGGAGGTACGGAGGGGAGAGGAGGGGGCCTGTCCGTCCGTCCGTCCGTCTGCCTGTCCGTCCGTCCGTCCGTCCGTCTGTCCGTCCGTCCGTCCGTCCCATTCTCTCGAGACCATTCACTGATCCAGGCTCCTGTTCGGGAGTGTACCCCCTCTCCCCCCGCAGTCATGCACACGCAGACACACAGACACGCACGCACGCCTTGCATTTTGGGAAATCTTAATGTACAATCCATCACATTTTTTTTTTTCTGAACACCCAGAGACTGTGTTCACCCTGGGCGCCGTTTCCAAGGCGACAGCGGTATGTCCATTAACCTGTGGCGTTGGAGCAG
This sequence comes from Anguilla rostrata, assembly GCF_018555375.3. NCBI lineage: Eukaryota > Metazoa > Chordata > Actinopteri > Anguilliformes > Anguillidae > Anguilla > Anguilla rostrata. The sequence goes on along the minus strand of NC_057933.1, from coordinate 81,341,049 downwards.
AGTGGGTGCAGACAGCAGCATAAATATTACAGCACCCCAGCGGCACTGTGCCGAGCCTTCCGCTCCTCATTCTCCAGCAAGAGCCGCGCGATTCAGCTCTGCCTGTTTTACACATTAGCGCTGTCTCTGGAGAGAGGCATGCACGAGTACAGGAAGCACAGGGAGAGAGCATCTCACACACACACACACATACGCTCTCACTCACAAACATGCATGTACGCGCGCACAACACACACACACACACACACACACACACACACTGCACACACGCTCACGCTCTCACTCACAAACATGCATGTACGCGCGCACAACACACACACACACACACACACTGTACACACGCTCACGCTCTCACTCACAAACATGCATGCACGCGCGTGCACACACACACTGCACGCACACACACACTGCACACACATACACACACACACACGCTCACGCTCTCACTCACAAACATGCATACACACTGCACGCACACACACACACTGCACACACGCTCACACGCTCTCACTCACAAACATGCATGTACGCGCGCACAACACACACACACACACACACACACTGCACGCACACACACACACGCGTTTGGGTGCGGTGAAGGGACTGCGGGTTTGAATCCCACTGCACCGCGCTGTGCCCCAGATCGCGTTGACCACTGCTTTCAATTTCACTTCTTTCTCACGTCGAAATCTTCGCGTGGGGCTAGGGTTGTCTGCACACCCGGCAGATTCACCCACAGGTGCTTTGATACCAAAATTGAAGCAGATTTTCCAAAGGTTTGACTGTCAGCCGAGATGTTATAGCAGTATTAAATGTGGCAATAAATATGCAAAACCAGCGTGTAATTTATTACATTTTAAAACCGTAAAAATAACTGCAGCTTTTTTTTTTCTATTAACGAGTGCTAAAAGGAAAAGGTCCAAGAAAAGGGATTTCAGTAGGGATGGAGGAAAGACAGCGCCACCTGCTTTTCAAAACGGAACTGCAGGACTGCATCAGGCCACAAGACGCTGGAACAATGCGACTAAAATAACACACTCACACACAATGGGGCAGCGGCGCTCAGACGCTAATCAAGACCTGTTCTCTGGCTTTAAGTGACCCACATTTTAATAGCCCCACCACCCCACCTCTCCCACCCCCAACACACATTTCCCATCCCCTGGCATGTGCCAAAAGGTTGCACTGCATATGGGGCTGGAGATTTCCTGTTCACAGCCTAAAACACTGCAGCACACACACACACACACACACACGATCACGCTCACACACACTGCACGCACGCATGCACACACACGCTCACACGCACGCACACACTGCACACACACACAAACTGCACACACGCACACACTGCACACACACGCACGCTCACACACATAAACTCAGTTCAGTGGTTCACAGATGCGTGCCACGCTTCTTTCCTTCTGTTCATCCTCAAAACCTTTCTTGTTATTTTACACATTTTTCAGTTTGACCCCAACATTATTATCCAGCACAAAAGATGCACAGCGTCTAAATGGACAGATGGACAGAAAGGCCAGTTTGTGCCCGTAAATAAGAACCCCCTCCCCTCTCCCCCCTCCCCCCCCCCCCCCCCCCCCTCTCCCCTCTCCCCCCTCCCCCCCCCCCACCCCTCTCCAGCTGACCGAGAAGTTCAGAGGATTCTGCTGGAGCTGCTCAACCAGATGGACGGTTTTGATCAGAACGTCAACGTCAAGGTGAGCAGACTTGTGAGACAAACACACACACACACACTCCTATGATAAATCAGTGATAAATCTACACTAATACACACACACACACACACACACACACTCTCGCACACACACACGTATGCGCCCAGTAATAAATCCACACTCAAGCACTAACACACAGTAATAGATCCACTCACGCGCGCGCGCACACACACATAAAT